>NC_056731.1:982304387-982536887 GCF_019279795.1 Protopterus annectens
TCAATGTGCTACTACTGTGTAGAAAACCAAGCACCTATCTTTAACTTTTTAAAGCTGCAATAATACTTATATTATTTTGCGTACATACCACTTGCTTCCTCAGTCTCTCCAGTTGATCAGCATGAGCCTGATGATTAAACTTTATTTCAACATTAGCTGTGCAAAGAACAGAAAAGAATAGAAGAGCATTATGCATACCAGTCTTGCTTACATTTTACTTTCTATGTAATAATAAAAAAAAAAAACTCTTTTATCAGCATACTTACACAGCTGAGGGATGTCACCAGTTTGGAACTCAGTGAACTACTGGGTGAGCATATCCCTCTTGTACATTTGTAGGTTGTTGATATGGTGCCTACACTGTTCTCCAGTATGTTGGCTTCCAGTTGTACTAAATACAGCCTGAGCCAAACTACTCCAAGCCTCAGACTTGTCCTGAGATCCAGAGTAGACCCGTGCAAAAGCCTTTGGCTGTGGCACTTTACCAGGATTAAAAACATATTTTATACTCTTGAACACCCCACCTCTGTACTCTAAACAGGGAACCTTCTCCTCTAATGCAAGACATGTCTAATACCAGAACTAGAGCAATTGCAACTAGTGATTCCCTGGAAATTCTTGTTAACGTATTTACTGGTAGTGTGCAAACCTGAACAATGATGCCAATCACATTTGAATGATGTTAATCAGAGAGCAGCAGTGCTAAGCATGGAGGAAATAAATATTTTAAATTGGAAGGTTAATCTGACACCTGACCTTAGTTAGTTTGAGGGGTGTCTGCTGCTGCTGTAACTTGGAAATATATTTTGAAAATCGGAAGGTAACTGTTAGGTGAGTTAAGTTTGCAGACATTTACTGGGGGGCATACATTTCATGACCTGAAACACTTTTTGGAATTTATACACTGATAAAATTGATCTTGAAAGTGTGGGATTCAAACCTAGGTATAAGGGAGAAAGCATTGTCTTTCACAGTGGTGAGTTTCCATCTTTGCTACAGAAGAAGTGCTGTTCAGACATAGCCATGAACATTCCTAAATACAGCTGACAGTTTGAAGTGTTAAACATGTATGTGTGTGTGACCAGACAAGGTTCTTCTATATAGATTCAGTTGTGTATGTGTCATATTTAATTGTGAAGGCCATTGAAGTCCAGATAGCAGAATTATACTTACAGAAATATAGTAGACAGCATACCCTCAGTCATACATTTGAAAACACAATAAGGGTGTTTTATCTCTCATACCTATAATTCATATCAGCTCCACTATCTAAGTGTTGTCAGTGAGGTTTAATATAATGGGAAATGGAACAACAGTAAAAATGTCTGGAATGACCTGTATTAGGGCCCAGGACCATGTGCATTGCAGTCATAGACTTACACCTATTGCCACAAGAATGTTAAAACAACACTTTAATATTTTTCTGTTCATTGTTATAAACTGGACTGTATCAACTTTAAAAATCTGTTGTAATCTCTGTATTAGAGTCCACGATCATCCGTATTACAGTCCAATACTTACACATGCTGCCACAGGAGTAGTTACGTAACAGATCCATAATTTCCTTGTCATTCTTAAGTTCTATGTGTTAACCACAGTGCAATGCCACTTAACATATTTGCAAGGTGCCAAACAGAATTAATTGAATGTATCCATTTTCAGTTACTGACTGTCTGCTTCTTGTATGCAGGTGTTTGATGGCTGCAGGTGTTGGGGAGCCTTGCTAGTGGCATTGCACGATGGAAAGGAAAAATTGCAAAATACAGACTCCCTTTTCCAGGTGTTCTGTCTGCTTCTTGTGAGGGCCACTAGTCCTGGTTCATGCACTGCTAAGTGCCGCTCAAATGAAATAAGCAAAACTAAATCTGACATTCAATGTTTCTCCATTTCCCTTGTTTGTTCTAAGTGGCACACCATGCAAACACTGCAAATTAAAAAAAGGGAAAAGTTGAAATTAAGACAATCTATGAAATAAACACTGCAATATGTTTGTTGGTACACATGAAATATTTTTACGCATGTCTGAATTTGAACTGTCACTTCATTGAACCTTCAGAACACAGTAAGATTGTCTTATCCCTCTTTGCCATACCATCAGCTGTGCAACAGGGAACCAAAATCATTCTGCATACAACCAAATGCAACACCATCTACAGTAATAACAAGCCATATGACAGTTATTTGTGCATATTTCAGATGTAGTGCACTGAGTAATCACACAACCATTTAAGACTATTGCTTGCAAAAATGCAGCACTTTTTACCTCTATGTGTTTGTTGCTTATTCCTGTCTTATCTGATCAGTAATCTGAGACATGCAGTCTGTAAGGCATCTTGTATCATTGTCCTTAAAATATGTGAGGACATTAAATGTCAATAATATACAGCTGTCACCAAATGAAGCAGAGGTCAGATGTTAATGAACTGAAATTGTGAATTGTGTGCTTTTTACTTACATTTCAAATCCTGATAAAATTACTTCTTCACTTTGTAAGTCTAACCTGGCTGACACACCTACTGGAGGTAGAGCAGTCTGCACTGATGTTGTGTTTTCCTTCTCCCCGTCAGTAATAATTCACAGTTGCAATCCATTAGCAACAAACAAAGTGGGGCTGCCTGCACTATGTTTACATTTGCAACACGGAGACAAGTATTTGGGATTCAGCAATTCTACTGAGTTCACACCTGATTTTCGTCTTCACCGTGCTTACAGCCATGAATCTACACTATAAAAAGGTAACCATATAACTAGGTAACCTGAAGGTGAGAAGACTTTTTATTTAGAGAAGAGAATACAGAAGAGACTATTGCTTTGGGATATATGTCCACTGACGACTACTGACATTGAGATGATATGCTTGCATTTTTAGCTACATACTGTATATGCTGAAATGTCATGAGGAAAAATCTGTTAATATATATATATATATATATATATATATATATATATATATATATATATATCTGCATTTGGAAATGCTACTTTTATCTGTATGCATTACGTAGAAGAGTACTAATGGAATGAGCATGTTTGTCAGGGCACTTCACTTTCTCAGGTGCACAGCCTTATTAACTGTCATCACAAGTGCTAATGCTACAACTGTTTTTCTGCATACACTCTTCTATTGTTATTTCTGTGAAATTATAAATGTCCTTTACTGTCAATGACACAGGGGTGTTAGCTTTCTATGATGGACATTATGCACATCTAGGGGAGTACTGGTCACAGGTAGACATAATTGGCAACAGTTTAAAATGAAATGTTCTGTGTTAAATCTGTAGACATGTTTCGGGGACAGTTAATTTGATAGCACATTTAGCATTTCACTGATGGTTTGTTAGTAAAATGTGTCATTTGCTTGTTTTTTTTGGGGTGGGGGAGCAAAGTTGCATTTTTGTTTTGGCACAACTAAGGATATGTTACTATTGTTACTCTCCTTGTTTTGCATCCAGCCTTGCATAGTGTGTGAATGTAAAGTGTTACAACCACACAATTAGTGTTCTTTATATTTCAATATCTTGACTGTTTTATCTTTTTCCAGTGGGTAATATGAAATGCTACCTTATATGTTTTATCTGGAAACAGGACTTGTTATTTTTATTATCCTTCTGTTGTGTTTTAGGTCACCTAGGAGTATGGCACCCAGATGTCTCAATCCCCCACCCCCCCCTGCAGTGACCCTGAAAATCAGGTCATTGTGGAAGCTTTTAGGTGACATGGCACCTTTTTGCTTGAGATGGGAAATGGAGATATGTCAGACAGAATGCAATTTTGGCAGCAGATAGCTTATGACGTGAATGCAGTAGGCAGCCACAGCAGGACACATGATCAGGTGTGCCATAGAGCCACTGACATGATCTCATCTGCATGGAGCAGTCCAGTGGCAGTGGCTCATGATAGGAAGGGTACTGGGAGGGGCTGCTACAGTGCCACCACTAACAGCAAATGAAGAGTTCCTGCCCACTGTCAGGGATCCAGTCAATTCCCAGGAAAGTGCAGAACAGCATGTCCTTTACATTGGTGCAAGTGTACAAGGGCAACAAGTATGTCCCAGGTGGAGCTTCCAGGTAGGCTTGTGTATCTCAATTGCATAGTAAAATATTGACAGCAATATGTAGATCTTTTTAAACATAAATTTGTTTGTGGGGGAAACGTAGATTGCTACAGTTAACAACACAGTCTGACTGATTACACATGGGCTTAAATTGACTTGTCATCCAAGTTCTTGTAGAAAGTATAGTTAATAGACATATAAAGGGCAGACAGTTTTAATCCCCTGTGTTACTGCTAATTGTGAAGATGTTGCCTTTAAATTTTGTCGAACATCTTGCAGGACCATCGTCTAGCGGAAGCATAGCATCAATTGCACATGATAAGTCAAATACCTTCTTTGTCAGTAGTGATAAGCAGTTAATGAAAATATATCATTTTATCCATATGTGTGATGTGGGTGTCAGGTCTGTTGTGTGTGTATTGCTATACTGTCTGTAGTAGTGGCCCCATTGCTACTTTTGTTAGCATACATCTGATGATAGTAGTGCAGCTACTAATCTTTTACTGTGTTTGTTGCTTATTATCACAGATGATCCTGACAGTGGAAGTATAGTACTCTTACCACATGATCTCAGAGTATTGACAGACTCTGATGATGATGGTGGCCAAACAGAGGCACAGTCAGGGGGGTGCAGAGGTTGAATTTGACACTGAGGTTGACATTCAGCCATCCTCTATACTTCCATCAGACGCAGCCAGTAGGCCAATGCCAACACATTCCAGTGAGCCCTCATATATTGAGCAGGTGGAGGGTGAGGCACCCGATCAGTGAAGTGTCATTACTACAGCTTCAGTGCCTATTGACTCTGGCTGAAGCCAAAGTCTGGGCAAAGTGCCATGCAGGAGGGTTGTTAGGGGTGCTTGGAAAAGGGCAGCTGTCCATCCTCCACCTGATCCAGGTGTGTTTTCCTGTGCTACTCGGCATATGTTTAAGGCTTTCATGGAGGCACAGGTACATTCCAATAGGTCCTCCAGAGAAATGCTAGGGTTTTTAGATGTGGCATGGGCTGACATGCATGACTGCCTCCGCAGTGTTTCTGATTCAATGGATCAGATGAATGACATGTTGTATCAGGCAGTGTCTGTGATGGAATGTCTGCTGGGAGGGGGACAGCATTCTTACGGGTGTAGGTCAGCCACATCATCTGCTGTTAGCCGATGTGGTCATGCCCGATCATGCTCCCATAGTGGCACTACTTTCACTGCTCTGTCAGTGGTGGAAGTGTCCACACCCAGATGTGGCAGGCCATGAATTCATGGTCCTGGGTATCCTTGTGAGGGGAACTTGTCCATCAGACATCAGTCACATTCAGGTAGTAGCAGTGCATCTGACTGTGGGCATGGGTGTGCCAGTGCAACTTGTGGTTGGGTACGACAACGATGAGCTGCCACCTCTACCATGCATGGCTCACACTTGTGTGACATACCAAGACATAGAGCTAGCACAGAGCTTGGCTGTGTTCATGCAGACACTCACACATCAGTTTCATCTGGAGATCCCATACAGAAACGCACATAACAGTTACACGGTTCCACTGTGAAGTTTAAAGCTTATTTTGTCTCAATGGTCATTTGTTACTTTTTCCAAATGTCTGCCTGCTTCTCTTTTTTACTCACAAACACTCACTGACTTTTTGTGAAAGCCTAGGCTTCCTGCCTCCCCCTCCCCCACACACACAACACTCTAAGCAAGTGATAATAACTGTGCCATATCATTGTTTTCTATATTTTGGATTCAGGGATACATAACATTTGTGTCTGATGCTCAGGGTGCATAGCTGACTTAGTCCTTACTATATCTCTGTATTTCTGTTGTTCTTTTGCTAATTGTACCTTTGACATATTTTGGTCTTAGAAAGTTAGACAATTGATATAATCAAACTTTTTTTGTGCCAGTATTGTTAATGATCTTGTGAGGATCGTGAAGTCTGAAACTGAAATGTGTCTCATTACTTTCTAAGTTCGCTCTCTTTAATGATTTTCCAGTACAAAAGTATAGTGCTAAACTGAGGAAATGTGATGACCATCAGTACTTTTGAGATGTATGACCATGTGAATCTTTGATGCCTGAGGCCTACTACTTAATACAAGATACATATAGTCACATAACACTCAGCTGTCACATGTTAAAGTAATTCATGTTAAAGTTATCCACCTTTTACTTGCTTACATTACCAAGTAACAACATGCAAGGATATGCCATCCATTAGTATTATTACACAATACACTCCAGGTTCAACACTTACCTTGTAAATCCAGCAGTTGTAACAGTTTTAGTTTGGGCTGACTCTGTCTGATGCTAGCAGTACACAACCACTACTTGTATAGGTAAAGGCTGTGAGCATTGCCTGGCATAAATGTTACTATATGTATATGCATAGGAGGAAGGTTTTAACCTCTTAGGTTGTGAGTGACTGTGCTATGCATTGCCTCTAAGCCAATGCGAGGGCATATTGGACACACCTACATCTACCACACCTACAACAGCTGCTGGTCTGTCTTCTGAGTCCTCACCAGTTTGTGGCTGTGCTTTCTCAGGATGATGTTGTATAGCATGGCACATATGGTGAAATTTTCAGTACATGTACATGGATTGTACTGCAGAGCTCCCTCAGATGTGTCTAGGCATTGAACGGTAACTTCAGAAGCCTAAACACATGCTCTATGATATTTCTGGTTTGAGTGTGTACCTCATTATCACATGCTTCAGCGTGTGTGTGTGTGTGTGTGTGTGTGTGTGTGTGTGTGTGTGTGTGTGTGTGTGTGTGTGTATTTCTGATGGGCATCATCAGCCAACATTCCGGTGCATAACCTGCATTCCCCAGTAAATGGTCCTGTGGGATATCCCCCCCAGTGCAAGATATGTGAGTTATGTTAACTGCCTGGGTTGCCAGCATGCATGCTCAAGTTGATTCCCTTGGCATTACACATGACTTCATAGTTAATAGAGTAGAAGCCCGTTCTATTTATGCAGAGCCTTCCCTGTTCCCTGGGTGGTGCCTTAATTTCTATATGTGTACAATATTTGGCACCCAATACTTCAGGGTAGTGTGCTACAGAGTAGTACTCCTGCATATTTGTGGCCTTGTCTTCAGGTGTGCAGAGAATATATATGTGGTCACTGGCATTTTGGAGCATAACATTCAGGAATTGATAGAGGATCCTGGATTCTGATGCCTGTGACACCCCCAGCATGTCCCCCTCTTGGAGTCTGGAAGTTTCCTGTCACTAAAATTCTAAGTACTACACATACCTTTGTCTCCAGTGGTGTGGGTTCCCCTCAGTTTGCCCTGGGTCTGAGTTGAGGATGACAGAGCTTGCAGAGTTTCTGTAGTGTGACTATCTACCATGTAGCTGTCAACAATTTCCACATCATGCAGACTGTGATAATTTAACTGGAGTCTGAAAACTCTTCTCCTTCTTGGCCTTGGTCTATTAGCAGCAGCACCAGCATAGACTTCAGTCTGTTGCACATACACATGAATTAAAGCAACAGCAGCCTGTAACATTCTTTTTGTGAAGACTCCTTTCCATGACTGGATTCCAGTAGGTTTTGGAATTCACAGTGAAAAATAGCACTAAGTCTACATGGTTGCTCTATAGCTTGTTGAATAGCTCGTCCATCCTGGATTAGTTGATTAGCATACAGTTCAGCTCTTTATGCTGTAATTAGCATGACATGGTGTTTACCTTGTTTGCTCAGCTCTACACACAGTGTAGAGCCTTTTACTGAATCCAAAACCGCGTGCTACGGTATGTGTGCTGCTCCATGAAGAGCACACTGTGTAAATGGACCATGTAGGGTTTAGAGAATTTGGCTACTAAATTATTTCTATTGGTGTTATTTCAGCAAACTAGGAATTGAGTACTAGGCAGTTCATTTTGCTGCATTTGTTTGATACAATTTTTGCCTTTCTCAGTGATGTTTTCCTTGGAGGGGCTGAAAAACTAACATATTCATAGGTTCATAGGTTCATAGGTAGGTAGTAGGCTATCAGCCCAAGGGCCTACGTAAGCCTAGCCAGCAAGGTACCATAGCTTACGCCACCCAAGAAAGTTTTTTTCCTGTGCCACTGTCCAGCAGAGACACAGAAGGGTGTATTTCCTATTTCCCATCCACTCATCAAGATTTTTCTTGAAGAGTGCTAATGAAGAACTTTTCTTGACATAGATGGGTAGCTTGTTCCAGAGTATAGGAAGTCTCTGGGACAGGAATCTATCCCTCCAGTATGTCCTGTTTATTGTGGTGACAAGGTTTAGGTCCCTAGAACGTGTAGCTTGGAGGGATTGGGATTTCTTTAGGTGTAGCATGTCCAACAGCTCTGGGTTTGACATAGCTTTATATGTTAGGCAGAGATCACCTCGGAGTAGGCGATATGCTACGGAGTAAAGCTGGAGTTTTTTGAGGTGGTCAGTGTAGGGCATTTGTTTGAAGCCAGTAATCCTCTTTGTGAGGTACTTCTGTGACCTTTCCAGCTGCTGCAGATGTCTTGTGAGGTACATTCCAAAAGGGATGTTGTACTCTATAATGGGTCTAATGAGTGATGAGTAGGGGGGAATAATGACCTCTTTTTTCCTGGATGAGATCCCTTTTATGATGAGGTGTACCACGTAGAAGGAATTCCTGACTGCTGTGGTGATGTGACTATCAAAGGAGAGACTACTGTCCACGTGGGTCCCAAGGGCTCTTATCACACATTCGGTGTTAAGTAGATTGCTGCCTATGCGGTATGTTAATTGATTGTTACCACTATATTTCAATAATTCCATTATATTTCTGAACTCTGAATATTTTAATGCATCAGAACCATGAAGTGGTTATGATTATGTGTCAATGGGCCTCCCACTATAAAGTGATCTTGGAGGTATATTTTCCCTCAAATTTACTTCATGTCCCTACTGTTCCAATCCCCTTCAATACAACACACCACACTAAAATGGCCTTTAACAATCTTTTATCAAACCTCCATTAAAATTACTTTATTGAAACATTTTAATTTATTAATCACAACATCAACATCCCTGTAACCATTCATCAGGGCACTGTATCCCTGCTCACCCTGCTCAAATAAGCAGCAGCGTCACCACCTCTCACTTATTCTTACCTAGCAAAGCAGTGTCCTACCACTCCCTTTCATCACCCAAACTTCTTTCATGAAACACCCAACACCAGAAACAGAAAAGGGACAAACTTGCCCCTCTTCCCTGCTTAAGCACCCAACCGACAAAGACAAACAAAATCCAAAATATCTTCAAGAGGAGGAAGCAAGTTCACACCTAAATCTGATCTCTTTCCAGCAACACTAACATAAAATTCTCTATGCCCCACTTCACACCTACCTCACTTCTTTCCAACTCTCCCCCCAGTGAATTAACCCTTGTTTGCCCAGAACTCTACCTAACATCATTCCCCTTCATTCTAACCTTAACATCCTTCCACCATCCCCCTCCGACCCAAGCCTAACCCCTTCTTATCATGTCTGTACAACCCCCAAAACACTGAAGATGTCACCAAACAAACTGGTTTGTTCCCAAACCTCATTTGTAATGATCCACTTCAATAAAACTCACTACAAGAAAATGGGATTTGATGACCTTTTATTAAACTTCCATTAACATAACTTTGAAACATTTCAATGTATTAATTACAACATGAATAGCCCTGTAACCATTCATCAAGGCAGCATATCCCTTCTCACCCTGCCCATATAAACATCATCATCATCACCACTGCTCACTTATTCTTACTTATCAAAGCAGCATCCCACCTCTTGCTTTCATCCCTCAAACTCCTTGCATCAAACACACACCACCAGACTGGGAAAAGAAGAGGGTCAGTCCTGCCCCTCTTTTCTGCCCACCAGCCTGACACAGGTTGTTCCCCCCTCACCTAGAGCAGGACCTTCACTAAACCCTTCAAAAACAAACCTAAGTGTACATTAAACAGATCCAAAACAAATTCATTCAGGTGCACTCCATCCTCTCTTAATCAAACTGGTTCCCTGTCATCAAAGTCCCTATGCTCTCACATATGAATACCCAAAGTAACCAGTTGCCTCACCAGCTTACAGTTAAGCCATAAAACTGCCAACATTCATCAAAATAAATGTGGTACTATTTTAGACCACACAATACACATACCTGGATATAACCTCTTCAAAGTAACCAAATCCTCTTATACTATATACCAACTGTCGCTTTGGAATTATTCTCAAATCACTACCTGCCAAATGCACCACAAATACTCAAGGGAGCCCCATCTGTGACTGTATAAATGTAAACTCATCCATGAGCTGATTCAACCTGAGGCCTCTGATACCATGTCATATGACTCTCCATCTGATGCAATGCAAACCCAATTAATTGCCAGCCAGCATCACTGCAGCCCATTTCACCTCTCAAAGAATATATGAATGACAATGACCCAAAATGACAATCTCCTTTCCTAAAGCAGCAGAAGAGAAAAGTAAAGAAAAAAAAATAAAACTAATCCAACCACTTTAGCCAATTATCTAATATAAGAGGGGAAGCCATTTGAAGACCAATGACCCACCCTCTTAATAACTTCAGCAGATCTGCCTTTCCTTGCTAAATCTGAGGCCCTTCCCATGTGAAAGGAATAAGTGGAAAACCTCTCTCCCGGAAAATCAATACAATGAAAAGCCCTCCCCATCACATATACAAACTGATTACCCATTATCACCTTACCACCTCTTGCTCAAAAAAAAAAAAAAAACAAGACCTGAGGACTCCCCACATGGGTCTGCAGTAATCTCCTAGCCCAACCCACCGGACACAGCCAATCATTCCTATCCTTCCCAATAACTACTGGTGTGCCCATGCCTAACTGTTCCATTTTAGATTTATGCAACCAAATGTGCATTGCCGCAGAAAATATTGTTATATTCCCCAATCTAGTGACCCTAACAGCTTAGACACTCTAAATGCTCCATAATACATCCATAAGGACAACATCACCCACAAAGTATAATCCCCTGAATCACCATCCACTAAAGCTAAACCCGACAACAAAACTTTCAGAACCTGTCTTGTCAACAGCCATTGCTTATCCACATGCACACCAGCCACTCCACCCCATCCCTTCAACATATGAGCAACTGTCCAGGACTTAGTGAAATCATGCAAAACTGCCACCCGTGCAAAAATAATGACTGCGACCAGGTCCACTTTGATTGACTGAACTGTCCTAACTTGCACCCAAGCCAAGTATTGCAATGGCAATTTTTCTGACCAAAGTCTCTCCTTACCAGGCAGCTGCAAAATGAATTTATCAAAATCATGCAATGCCCTACTTTACACCTCCCTTGTAGATGCTTCCCAAGACTGCTACACCAGCCACCTGATTCCTTCAATCCAGTCTGACACTCATCATCTGGCAACACCCTTAGCTCACCCACTGCCTCTGGAGCTAACTGCCATTAGCTGAAAAACTGAAAGTGAGACAGGTCTCAGCAATCCCATTCCTAGCACCCGCTACATGCACACCTGTGAAAAAAATAATTAGCAAGCACTGCAAAACCAGATTTTGTTATATAACAAAAGCAATTCAGACTTCACTGCCTTAGCTTGCAAAACTCGCACCACTGCAATATTGACCAGATGAAAAATAACCCTCTTTCCCCTCAACCACTCCTGCTAAATCACATATGCCACCCAAATTGGCATTAACTCTTAAAAGGCTACATCCTTCTTCCAATCATCCTGCCAGTCTGCCAGAACCCATGTGCCACAACCATTTGCTACCAAAGAACACTCCCATTCCAATACCCCTGCCACATCTGTAAACAACTGCAATTCCCCTAGACTAACCCAATCCATCAGCCAAAAAGAGACACCATTAAACTGCTCCAAGAAGGACAACCACAGTGCTAAATCAGCCTGCACCAACTTACCAGTCCTTACCCAATGATGTTTGCTTTTCCACCTTTTAACAAAAAGGCCATGGAACTACAAAATGTATGACCCAGGTGAATTGCCAATGGGCAAAATTCAGAGGCCCTAAAAGCTCCATGACATCCTTAATCACACCTTATCCTTGAACTTCACCCATCCAGTCTTTTCCTTCATATGTGTATGTTCTCAACTGGTAAACAAAACATTCCACATTTTGCATCCACTAACAAGCATAAGGAATCCAATGCATTGGCTGGGCCTTCCAATTTCTGCATAGCCAATGCGACACCCAGTTCTTCACACATTCCCAAAAACTCACATACCATCCAACTCTCCTTCAAAACCCTCACCTATTATTAGCAAATCATCTAAGTAATATACCTCCTTCTGAGTGCCCAGCTGCTACTGCCAACTCCAATGAAATGCAGTGCTAAACTTTTCAAAAGTGGCATAGGCTACCAAGTATCTCATTGGCATTGCCTTGTCAACATAAAACTACTTTCCAACCACCATACCTAACAAAAGGCACTCTTCCTTCCATACTGGCAGTAATCAAAAAACAGGTTCAATATCCACTTTCTTTAATCCCAAAATGACCCAAACTGCACCATCCAAAGACATATAACTCACCTTGACATTCTTTACCAAAATAAAATCATTAACAGAATTCCCTTCTGGATGAGACAAATGGTGACTCAACTGAAACTCACCGTCCAACTTCTTAGGGACCAAACCTAATGGCAAGATCTTAAAACTGCCAAAAATGGGGCTGTCAAAAAGACCTAATAACCTGCCCATCCACCATTTCTTCTGCACCAAACCTTCCAAGATATCTTCCTTTTCCCTAACTGAACACAAATTCTTACTAATTGCTCCATCCTCTTCAACACTTGATTTAATAGAAAATCCCAGAGAAAACCCATTAAATATTTCCTCTGCAACTACCACATCAGGAAATTGCTTGAGCATATACTGCAATACTTGCAGCTTAATGACAGAATGCATTCCTTGGTCTTCCCATTGTCCCCCAAAAGGACACCACTGACCACAAACATTCCCCAACCTCACAGACTTTCAAATCTTTGAAACTAAGAAGGTAACCCATCCAAGTCAGAGTCAAAACTGAACTTGATTGACAAAATTCCCTTCCCATTGGTCACACTGCACAGCTGGATATATTCCCACACAATTTGAACAAGTGTGCAAGAACCTGCATGTCACCCATGACCAATCACCCTCATTAAAGGCCCAGCATACCCCTGCACCTTACCCTCCTATCTTACCCCCTCTGCTAACAGCTCCAAGGCTATCTATCATAGGGGCTAGCCATATGTCAGAGTGCCTAACTTTCCAATGCAGTGACTGATCCACCACTTTCCACTTTTAAAACCTCTGATCATACCACAAGCAAGCATTCCATGCCTGTAGATGTTGATCCTCATGGACTGTGAGAAAATAAGCCAAGAGTGATAAGGTGAAGACTTTTTCCAAAACAAACCGCCATTAAGTACACAAAGCATAACATCGAATTTTCCCATGTTCTTGGTTGCAGCCTACCTACTCTACTCTGCCCCAAGGCCACTAAAGCCACCAGAATATCTTTTCTATTTGCAGTTTCCAGTTCCAACAAGTGTTGAACCCCTTCTGCATCAATTAAGTCAAAGAGATTGACATACTCCACCTTCCAGATCTTTTCTTTAGCTGAGGACAGTATGTGAGGGCTCAGAAAGACTGCTGCTTTTCCTTGCTCCAGGGCCTATGTAATTAACCAATCATCCAGCTGAATCCCAAAGTCCGACCCAACCTCATGTAGTTGTGACTCCACCCCTCCTAAGGATGATGCAAAACTCCCCATAGAGAACCCTACGCTACCCTTGCTGGTGAATGCTTCACCTTGGACATGCCCACACTTCACAAAGCCTCTGACAATCCTCTATGTTGCTTGCGGTTTTACTAGGCTCCTGATGTGACTCATTCACACCTATACCCAAACTATTCCCAAACTGCACCAAGTCTGGCATGGCTACATGAACTCCCAGCAACATGTCATTACCAGCAGTTTCATCATGCACCACTCCAATGGCTGGAGCATCCACTGTGACAGCACCTCTTGATTGCCATACTCCTTAGCCTAGGGCCACCAACCTGTTCTTCAATGCCTGCCCTCTCTTCTTCTGTCTGTGAAAAAATAGCTTACTGTCTCTTCTGAAAGCTCAGCACTTCAGCCATCTGTCAAAAGAAGGAACAACAATAAGACTCTAAGAGAAGCATAGAAAAAAAATTAATCAGATGAAACTCCCATTTCAATTAAATACAAGCCAGAGTAAAGCCGGAAGAGATCCAATGTGCACACTTACAGCAAACTCAGTTTCCTGTTAAAAGAAAGTCAATACAGCATAAGGTTTAAACATAAAGACAGTATGACAATAATAGTATTGTTCTGATCCAGACCTCCTGCAAGAATCTACTAGCCTCACTATCCATCAGCCCTACCCTCATCACCGCTCAGCTACCGTTCAGTTCTAACAGCCCATCTATTTATTTTTAACTTTAATATTCCCTTTCCTCCTTTTATTTTCATTATTTTATTTATTTATTTATTTATTTTTTATATAAAAACTTGCACCACACTCAAAATGGACAGATTCAGGCAAGGGCCAACTGTTTGCACAACCACACTACCTCTTTTTCAATGGTTAGCCCCGCACCATGCATGCAAGACAGGTGACCATTATTCGGAATAGCTTGCGTCCCGCAAAAAGTCATTCACACCTTGGCTGGAACCAAACCAGCACAGAAAAGCTGTAGCATCCTACCACCACCAGCAATGAACACTTTGCCCGGGGTAGGACACCAGGAAACTCATTGCACACTTCCTCATACACCAAAAGGGGGCTACAGAAAACCAACGTAACAATGCTGCATTATAATACCAGAATGAAATAAGACTATGATTCCCCTAAAATTCAAGCTAATGAAAAGAACATCTAAAGGAGAATAGAAATCAATTTTCCCAACCTAACCAACCTCACTACTGATTGCTAATTCAATTGCTACTGCTTGTTTATTTTTTATTTATTTATTTTTTTACAGAGGCTGGAACTATAGTGCCAGTACTTATAACACTGCCTGAAATACTCAACACCTCCACCCCGAGGGCTGTATCCATCACATGTTTTATTACTTGGAAAGCAATACAAGAGAGGAAGAGAAAAAAATAAAATGAGCTAACAATTAAGACTCTCAGACACAAAAAGGCATACCCTAAACACTTGTTAATAAACATTACCCACCTCTTCCATGCATAAAACTATTAATCCAAGGCCTACCTGACTACGGCAGTACCTGCAGGTCATGTCGGATGTAAGCCTGCACTATAGCAAGTTCACGCCTAAATCTGTTCCCTTTCCCAGCTATACTCACATAAAATCCACTAAGCCACACCCCACATCTACCTCACTTCCTCCCAACTCTCCCCATATTGAATTAACTCTTTTTGCCCACAGCTCTACCTAACCACATTCCCCATCATCCTAGCCTTAACATATTTCTCTCACCCACCACCCAACTTTGGCCCCCTTCTTATCATCTCTGTATAACCCCCAAAACACTGAAGATGTCACTGGACAAATTGATTTGTTCGCAAACCTCATTCATAAGAGTCAAAGACTCATGATATATGAGAAAGAGAGAGAGAGACAGAGAGACAGAGAGAGAGAGAGAATTTCCATATTAATGGAATGGAAGTAGTGTGCGTCATTATCTTGTACAGCTTCAGGAACCTGTTTTCATTTTCACTGTTTTGCTTGGATTACTCTGATTTGTGTTCTCAGAGCAGCTCTTACCTCTTTAACAGTAGTTAAATGCTCAACAAAATAAAGTATCTGAACTGAATATCCTAAGCCTCCCACTTTTTTAGGCTAATTGCTGACATATTCTCTCCCCTCATTCTTTCAGAAGTATCACAAGTATAATTGTAACCCAGAAGATGTAAATTGACAGGTTTGGCTTCTATTGCAATGACATTTTAACAGACATTTAAACTACTTTTGCAGTTCACTAACATCTGCATGTGAAGATGTTTGTTTTATCTTGACTCAGTTCATAGGTTCATAGGCATGTACTAGGCTAACAACCACAAGAACCCTTTTATGCCTAGCCATGCATCTCAAATCTCTGACAAGTTCTAGTTTCCTAGATAAGTGTAAGCAGGGCCTTAAGAGATGAAACATTTACAAGCAGGCACCTAGGAGATCCATTTACAGGTTGCCTGTGTCCATTAGAAACACAGATGCCAAACCAGGGATGAACTTCCTGTTCCTCATCAAATTGCTCAAGTTACATATGAATTGGGTTATGGAGGAACTCTGTTTCACATGGATGGAGAGCCTGTTCCAGAGAAGATTTAGTCTCTGGGATACATACCTGTCTCTCCAAGCAGGTCCTACTTATATCACAGGTAAGGTTTACGTCTATAAAATAGGTAATTCTGGTGCTGTTTTTTGGGGGGATATGCAGTAAGTACATCTGGGTGGGGTCTGACAATACCTTGTATATCAGACATAGATCTCCTCTCAACTGCCTGTAGGAGATAGAATACAGGGAAACGGCCATGAGGTGGTCTAAATTGGACATGTTAGTTATGTCTTGTATAATTTTAGTGATGAAAATCTGTTGGTGTTCCATTTTTTGGGTGTGTGTGGTTAAATACATGCCAAAGGAGGCACTGTACTCAATGACATATCTGATAAAGTCCTACTACAGTGGAACTATGACCTCCTTGGACCTAGATGCCATACCTTTGTTTCTAAGTTATACAGTATAGAATGATTTCCTCACTATTGCGGAGAGGTGATGGTCAAAGGCTAGATAACTATCTATGGGTGTCTCCAAGTCCCAGAGTACTGGGTCAACTCTTAGTGGTGTGTTGTCAATATGATTGTTAGTGGTGGGTGACTTCCCTAAATAAATTTCTTGGCATTTAGCTTTAGTCCATGGCTCTGGCAACAGTTATTTATCTGTGTCAAGCCTTTCTGGAGAAGATTTGTGTCAGTAGGGGATTCTATAACTGCTCCTAATTTGCAATCAACTGCAAATTTTGTCAACCAGAGGCAATTAACATTGGAAGTGACTTCAGAGAAGTAAATGCAAAAAGGAGCAGTCCCAGGACTGATCCCTGAAGTGTTCCTCTTGTGACTAGCTTCCTTGTAGAGGTGGACTCCCCAATTCTAACATAATGGGTCTTGTCTGTGAGCCAGCTGGCTATTCACTGGGTGACACAAGGGTTTATACCTAATCTCTTGAGATTGTTAACAATGCCCGAATGTGGTGATGTTTCAAATGCCTTAGCCAGCCCAAGGTAGTCAGTGTTTAGTCACCTTCTCAAAGATGTCCACCAGGTTAAGTAGGCATGACCTGTGACCTTCTCAAAGATGTCCACCAGGTTAAGTAGGCATGATCTGCCCTTGATTAAAACAAATTGGGTTTGGTCTAGTGCCTGGAGGTTTCCTATGTCATTATTGATCATTTGCATGATAACTTTTTTTATGACTTTGCATAGGAGACTAGTGAAACTTGTTTGTCTGTAGTTTACAGGTTCTGTAGATGCCCCGACTTTGTGCAGAGGGCTGACTGTTGCTGTTTTCCATTTATGATACACAAAGTCTGTTTGGAAGTTACAGATGAATATAAGTTCCAATGGCCTTGATAGGTCATGTTTCATGTTATTTAGAAGGCATCCTCGGATATTGTCTTGACTCAATGATGCAGTGTACTTAGCCTTAGAGAGATCATTAAGGACCTGTTCCCTTTTTATATGGGGGAGTTATATTTGATGGTATTTTGTGAGGGGATGCTGAAGAGGGAGAGTGGTAAACTTGTAGCTGAATTTGTCAGGCAGTAGGTTTGCTATATCTTCTGATTCAGTATAGGTGGCTCCATTAACAAGCTCTGCACACAACTGTGCATTGCCTTTGAGGTTGTGGACATGGCTAAACAATGCCTTGTGGTTGTCCTTGACCTCGAAGGCCACATTTTCCTCAAATTTGGCTTTGGTACACTTTATTTTCCTCTGAGTTGTTGCAAAGCATTGTGGTCTGTTGACCATCTCCTTCCATGCTGAAAAATAATGTACCTCCTGAGAATGGCACAAGAAACTAAGCAAATTATTAATATCAGTCATCTTATGTTCATATTGTGGCATCATCCTTGGTGAAGGTAAAATGCTGCTCAATACTGTTAGGCTCATACCAGCCTGTGACACATATACAGAGTGCCATGATATCTCTCTTCATATAGTCTAGGGAAGTAGGTCATTTACACCCACATGGACTATGACAAAGTCATACTGCACCTTGTGATCCAATGACATATGTGAATGGGTAATATGAGTGATCCTGGCCCCTGTTAAGCAACTGTCCATGACTTTCTCATTAACCAACCTGGTGAGAAGGACATCAGTGTGTCTCACAGTGAAATCTCCAAAGGCTAGAATGTTGGACTGTGTGGGAGTTTGCCTTATGGGTTTAGAAGTAGAGGCTTCATGAAATGTGTCTGTTTGTGTTGCTGCAGGTATTGTTCTGAAAGCATGCAATCAGGGCTGCTGAGGGTATTTGTTAAGTGTACTTCATTTAGGAGGTCTTTGGTATTTAGGAAGGTTACATTTAAGTTCTTCTGCTTATATGCGTCTATGTGTCTACTTTGAACTGTGTGTGATGGGGACAGCATGTGTATACTGACAACTTGATGGAGATTAAAAGTGGTTTTATGTGAGAGCTTTGCCTCCAGTGACATTATGTAAATGCATCCCTCACATACTGTA
This sequence comes from Protopterus annectens, assembly GCF_019279795.1. Lineage (NCBI taxonomy): Eukaryota > Metazoa > Chordata > Ceratodontiformes > Protopteridae > Protopterus > Protopterus annectens. The sequence continues at coordinate 982,323,175 of NC_056731.1, forward strand.
ACAATTTGTTTGAGAATTACCTGGTCACAAGTAAACATTAGGTAATTTCTTCATTGCCTCAGTGGGAAAGTTCATATCTATGGCAAAGGCCCTTTTTTATTGATGAAATGGTTGCAGTGGGAATATAAAGTAATGTCAGGAGCATCTATTTGGTTTGCAACTCTGGGGGCAGTGCTTGACACTGCAGACTTGATGTTATAGGAAATAATTCATTCCTAGGTGTTTGTACAGGGACTGACAAACACTTGAGGGGAAACTAGTAATTAGACCCTGATAATTTATGGATAAAGTATTTAGGGAGGGATTCTGAAGGCAGGTTATACAGCAGATGATCAAGCAATACTTATTGAAGATAAAGAATTAGGTTTGTCAAGAATGATAAAAAGAAGGGATTCGCCTGAATGGCTGCTGCCTGGCTGTTACTAGTGCTTGTCTCACCACAACTTCTTGCTGCTCATAAACAATGCTCCTTTGCTTCTTCTCTTACCAGAAGCAAAACAGTAACACCAATTGCAAGATGAGAAGCAGGCCACAGATTCTTCGGTGATCAACAGTCTTGTCCCAGATCATACATGTGCCTTTAGGCTTGTTGCAGCCTTTTCCTGGTAGATGTCTTGAAAAGCAACCAGATCAATCAGAAAGGTCCAAAACAGACACTCACTGCCCAATCAGAAACTGTCATGAATCAATGTACTCTGCTCCTTTTCTCACCAGGAGCAAAACATAAAGAAAAATTCCAAGCTGGCACCTATGAAGCAGTTATCAGGCTTTCTGGTGATCAGCAGTCTCCAGGAAATAATGTACATATGCTCCTTCTCTCACCAGGAGCACAATAACAGCACTAATCCCAAGATGACTACTGAAAGGCAGAACATGGGTTTTTCAATAATTGGTGGTCTTGGCCTAGATGTTGCAGATTTTAAGAGTTGCAGGGTGCACAAAGCAGTTATATATGAGAGAGGGGATAACTTTAGCAATCTAAGTGGAGATCCACTAATTTTAAAATAGCAAAATAGATTGGAAGGGGGTGGGCACATTGTATTCTGGCTCTATGGAATACAGTGGGATGGCCAATAAACTTAAATAGATGAAGAGGAATGATTTCACAAAATGATAACTTTGTGCTTACTTACAATAAACAATGAAATAAGAAAGGGAAGGAAATATGTGGTCAAATTAACATAAAGGACAGGCAACTGGAAAGATAGTTGATTCAAGGAAAAGGAGAAATTGCCCAGCAAAAGTGTTCACAATAAACCAAGAAAACACTGAGCCATGCCAGAAGCAGTCCCTTTGTAGTTTAATTGTAGAATAAAAACATAAACACTCCACATAGAGTACATTTACGAAAACACACTTCCTCGGATGCAAAACACAAGTGTATGAATATCAAAACTTTTTTATACTTGAATTAACCAATCAAGTATTGTGTTCCCCTTTTTATCATCACCTTTAGGGTTCATATCAAAATCAGTACACAAAATACAAAATACAAATACAGCTGTATAAACTGTAAAAAATACATTAAAATAGTAATATTCATTGAAACGTCAAACAATGTTATCTTCCACTGTACAATTATTATCCACTTGTATTCAAAGAATGTTTTTAACAATGTATATAAATCCTCACAAACACAGAAAAATAAAACAGTAAACACAGAAAAATAAAACAGTAATTTAGGAAAATCAGGAAACATCTTTAAATTACTGTTTTATTTTTCTGTTTACTGTTTTATTTTTATGTGTTTATGAGGATTTATATACATTTTTAAAATCATTCTTTGAATACAAGTGGATAATAATTGTGCAGTGGAAGATAACATTGTTTGATGTTTCAATGAATATTAATATTTTAATGTATTTTTTACACTTTATACAGATGGCATTTGTATTTTGTATTTTGTGTACTGATTTTGATATGAACCCTAAAGGTGATGATGTAAAAGGGGAATACAATTCTTGATTGATTTATTCAAGTATTAAAAGGTTTGGTATTCATACACTTGTGTTTTGCATCTGAAGAAGTGTGTTTACGAAAACATATTCTATGTGGAGGGTTTATGTTTTTATTCTACAATTAAACTACAAAGGGACTGCTTCTGGTGTGGCTCAGTGATTTCTTGGTTTAGAAAGATAGTTCAGTTTATAAACATATCTCTGCCAAGGTAGAAAGGTGAGGGAAATTTTAATTTCTGTGTGACTCATAGTTTTATTTTACCCCCTTAAATAGAAGTTGCAGTTCCTAGCGCCACACTCAGTTCACAGATGTTTGTTTGTTTCTTTCGGCTTTTCCCGGTTAGGGGTTGCCACAGCGGAACTCCGGTCCACTAATAATTGGCAGTAGATTTTGACGTGCTGGCTTGCCACAGATAAATAACTTTAATTGATCTGTTCTAATTTGTGTATCACTCACAAAAGACATAGTTGTGGTGTCTTTCCTGGTTTAAATATGCAATTAAAAGCAGAATACAAGTAAAACACAGTGCAAAGACAATAAACCACAATATACACAAAATGGAAGAAGGCAATGAAGTATTACAACATGCAAGAAAGCAACAACAAACATTTCCATCACAGCAATCTATAGCAGAGTCTGAGTGAGCTTTTCCAGTAAAAGAACATTGGGAAAATATGCTATATTTGTTTAAGAATGGTCTCCTTACAATGTAGCACAGAACAAAATAATTCCAAATTCCAGTTCTTGAATTTGGGCTAAGGATATGTTGTTGTCTTTCTACTGATGTACAAATGTCTTTGTGCTTGATATTTTCCCACCTCTGTTGCATTGGTAGCTACACCCTTTACTTTTCAGACTGTAGTATATCAACACAGTATCTAAACTATAATTCTTGAGCATGATGAATTATTCATTTTTTTGTTTATGAACATTTTAGGGATTTGGAAGATTGTGACATTCACTGTGTTTTCACAGGGAAATGGTGTTTACTTTTTTATATTGGATTATGGGTGAGTCATTACTGTGTATCATGTATCCAAGACTTGATTGATAGGGTCTACATTAGAACATCAAATATTTAACAGTTCGAATCACTAAAGATTGACCTTTAGTGATCGAACTGTTAAAACATCGAATGTTCAGAAAAAAAAATAAAAACAGCAAAAAATAAATGGTGTAGGCAGGTCAAGTCCCCCTGCACCACGCACATCCCCCGCTACTTACATATACCAATTCCGAGACCACACTACATTGAAGTAAACAGAAATCTCCCCTTACAGAGATTTCCATTTACTTGTTCGATGTTCTTCAGTTTCACTATTCTCGTGTCGACAATGTCAGATTCGACATTGTCGGCTTTCGAGAATTTAATATAGACCTGATTGATATGGTGATGTGATGACCAACCCCCATATCATACATGCCTCAGCAGATAGCTGTTATGACCACATTGCGTCCTGGAAAGAAAAAGAACCTGGAGCCAACACTATATAGTAGACCAGGTAAGGCTTAGAAAAGAAGGTTGAATTAAGAAAATAAAACATTCATCGAAAGGAAAGGATTTTCAGCTTTTTACTTAATTTAAATAGTTATATCAGCAAAGTTGGGTATTTTCTAGTATTTGAGTATTGTAAATCTATTAAGCAGAATATCATTTAAGGCTGTTAAATGAACAGCAAAAACAAAGTCTCAGCAATTGTGGAGTAGGGAGATAGTTGTACAGAACTGATGTCTGTTAATAATGCTAAAATAAAAGTATTACATTTTGCAATTAGGAATTTCAGGAAGAATAGCAATGATGACATTGCAAATGTAATTCTGTCAAGACACATGCAGCCACTGGAACACCCTCACAGATACCTTACTAAAAGGATACAAGACCTAAGCAACATATCCTACATGGACTGACTGAAAGCCCTGTTACTATACTCAGTATCCTACAGACTGCTAAGGGGTGACCTCACTCAAGTATATAAGACATCCTCCAACCCAGTACTGATAGACTTACTGCACATCATCAAATCAAATGGCATCAGAAATACTTGATCTAGGGATTTAAACGTCTTCTGTGACATAAACAGAATGGTTTGGAGGGACATGTATATTTCACAGACGTTACTGTTGCTTTGGAACAGATTCCCTGTTCACATAAAACCAAATTCACTCCTGTCCATTTTCAAGTGTAACTTATATCTGTGGATGGGAAACAGAAAACTTACCCTAGGATAGCCCCCCTGTGCTACTAATGGACAGATGCTGCTCCTAAATGCTTTATCCCATGCATGGGTCCCCTGAAATTATCTATGGTATTATCCCAGTTATACTCTTTAGGTGTAGTATATCATTATTGACTACTGAATGGTTAAGGTCAATCTCTAACCAAATGGAATAGGTAATTTAGAGCTCAGAAAGGGAAATTGGCTAGGCTTAATACAGCCCACAACAGCAGTTAGCCTAGTTGGGCGGCCACGGTGGTGCAGTGGTTAGCATTTTTGCCTCACAGCAAGAGGTTCTCTGGTTCGATCCTCGGCTGGGGTGCCTCCTGTGTGGAGTCTGCATGTCCTCCCTGTGGTCGCGTGGGTTTCCTCCACGTGCTCTGGTTTCCTCCCACATCCCAAAGACATGCAGTAGGTGGATTGGACACTCTAAATTGGCCTTAGGTGTGAGTACGTGTGTGTGTCTTCTGTGATGGGTTGGGCGCCGGGCTGGCAACTTGACACTGTAAAACTCCACTGCCATCATGAGTGGACAGGTGATCCACTGAGGCGACCCCTAACCGGGAAAAACTGAAAGAAGAAGAAGAACAGCAGTTAGCCTAGTTCTTACCTATGAACCTATGCAGAAATGAATGTCAAGGGAAATACTTTTACATGCATAAACAGATATGAAATAAATGACTAATATGTTTGAAGAAATGAAAGAGAATATGTAACACTGAACAGGAAAATTATAGTTCTAGATTATACCTGTAATGAAAGGACAATAAAGAAAAAAAAGTGGTTGGAGATATTAAAAATGAAAAGACGTAATGAACTGTGCACATTTAAGGGTAGAATTGGACAGATGTTTTATATATAAATAATGGAATTTAAGAACAGAAATTAATTTAAAATAATTTCCTGAAGAAATAAAAGTGGTAAGAGGAACATAAAATAAGTAGGATTTTCAGATTATAGAAGAAAATCAGCAGAATTTATAGCGAGAGTAGGTTATTAAGGAGGGACTGATTATAGGATTTTAAGAGTTAGAGGCCAGCTGAGATTCAATGACATTTCTACCTTGCCAATACTCACCCATAAGCCGTGCTTTTCTACTCTTCACAACATGGGCCAGGCCAGTCATACTAGGGGAGAATTTGTGAATACTTATTCAGATGTCTTATTTTTTTTTTAAAGACAGACAGTGTATCATGCTGTTTAATTTTGTAGAGGAAGTTTGTTCCAGAGAAGCAGTATGTGTCATGTGACAAATCTTCCCCTCTTCTAAGCCTTATTGGTTTGCCAGAGTAGATTTACATCTCTTGCCCTGGTGTTAGCTGGACTATTTGATTTATTGAGGTAAAAGTGTTCTTTTACTACTGGATCCCATACAACCCTATAGGCAAGGTGCAAGTCACCTCAAAAGAGTCTATATGAAAGTGAGTATACAGACAAAGACGCTAGTCTTTCCTAGTACTAACATTGTTTTAGGACCCTGATCTTTTTTTTTTTTTTTTGTTAAAAAACAGTGGGTTCCCTCCAGCTTCTTGATATGTTTAGCACTGTACATCCTAAAGGGGGTGTTGTACCCAATGTTTAGTATAATCAGTGCAGAATACAATCAGGTAAGGGCTACTTTACATCTGGAAGATATACCTTTAGCTATGAGCTGTGCAAGATAAAATTATTTCTTAACCAGTATTGCAATGTGATTGCCAAACATGTGCCCAGGGATCTCATAACATTTTAATTTTAAAGTGGTGTTTTATCTGTGCTGCTGTGGTGTGTTATCTGGTAATGTGCAGCTGAAAGGAAGTTAACAAATGCTACAATGCCCCAGTTTTTATTACTAATTTATCGCAAAATCTTCATTTTATAATAGGATATCAGAGAAAATAGATACTGAACTTCAGAGTTCACAGAAAGGCGTCCCTCCAGACTTCACTGGTCACTTTCTTTTTCTCAGACTCAGAGTATGAGTCATAGCTCTAAGCTCTAAGCTAGTCTGCTAATGGCCAATTTGCAGTCAGTTTGTTTATTATATTTGCTATGTTATTGCTTGTCTTGGCAAGGTTAAGATACTCTGCATCCACAGTCAACACCTTGAAGAATTTAACAAGGCACATTACAGAAAATCTACCTTGACAAAGCCAAGCTGCTGCGGCTGTGTCTAATAAAATTATTTTTATCATAGTTAACTAAGTCTGTTATAATGTATTCCATAGCTTTGCATATAAGACTTATTAAGCTGGTAGGTCTGTAATTCTCAGGTTCTGAGGTGAGTCCACCCTATACAGTAAACTTTCAACAACTATTCACCACTGCTGTGGGACAAAGAAAATGGATAGGCTCAGGTTGAAGAGTTTGAGGAGTGGGCCCACCAATGCTTGGTTAGTGTTAATAATTAGGCAATCCAATATGTTGTCAGGCCTAATCGACAAGGTGTTCTTTTTTCTGGACAGTATTTTCAGTATATGCTCTTTTGTGATGACTTGTGGCATTATTCCTTCAGAGAAAAATATGTTTGGAATAGGTGTCTTAGGGGTAAGTTTTGCACTAAATTTATTAGACAGCATATTAATGGTATCCACTGGATCTGAGTAGTCTGAACCATTGTGAATAAGCTTGGAGCAATGTTGGATGTTATTTTTTTTACTTTTTTATATAACTAAATAAGGACTCATGGGTGATTTTAGTATTCAATGGTTAGACTGAGTTCATGAAATGTTTTATTTTTCTTATTCCATTTTAGCCTTGTATCTAGCTGACTGATGTTCTCCTTGGTTTGGGGGGACGTTTATTCTGCTATATAGTTTTCAGAGTTTCATCCTTTTATTATATTGTCTATTAATGCTGGAGGGCAAAGATACAGGTTTGCTTTTGAAACTATTTATTGGATTAGGTTTTGTGGGAACTGCCAACTTGAATTATTTCTCCAAGTGTGAGTAGAGATTTTCTGCATAACTTTTAGCATTATAGCTATTGTAGGTTCTACTGTTATACTCTAATTTATACGCATCTTCATATAATTTTAGGATGTTTGTACATTTAGAGTCCTTCATACCTGTGATATTTGTTTCCATTTCTTAGGATATTTTGAAATAAAAGGTTACTACTTCATGGTCTGACTTGAGCAATGATATGGCTACCTTGGGGATGGTACATAAAGAAGGTTAATTTTATATGCTCTGGTCAAGTATATTCTCTTTTCTAATAGGTTCATTTACAGTCTGGTCCAGAGAATTCCTGCTTATATTATCTAAGAATTTTGTGCATATGCTCTTCCTCCTGACACCTCCAGAATCAGCTATCTTTCTTTCCTTCTTTCTACCATCTTTTATCAGTCTCATGAAGGTTAGACACGATCTATGCAGTATTCTCAGACTTTGAACTCCCCTTCTGTGAACTTCTTGTACATACCGCACTGTCTGAAATATCTTCTGCCCTTAGCATGCAAGTCTCTTCCACCTTTCCTCCCTTGCTCAATTCTTTATCCTGCTTTCTTCTTTGAGACTGTTCCTTCTTTCCCTTAGTTCTTCATAAATCTATTTGGTCTTTTGCTTTCCTAACCTCATCCATTTCCTCCACAGTGCCATCCTCTCTCCTTTTGTCACCCTTTCCTGTCTGCTTGTTTGTCCTGCTGCCCTCTCTGTGTTATTTTCCAAAGTTTTCCTGAGTATCATCTAGTGCCAGGGCTGGGTCTCTGGCACTCTGTATTAACTCCTCCAATGTTTTAAATCTTTCCCATCATCCTTTTCCCTGAATACTAAGTCTTCCTCTTCATTTTTCTTCCCTATCACCCCCCCACCCCATCTTCCTGTGCTTTATAGTTTTTTTCAGGTTCCTTTCACCCCATTTCATATATCCCAAGTCTCTTAATACTGCTTCATCCATGCCCTTAAGCAACTCTATTCATACCTCCCTCTCACATACCCGCTTTTGCTTAAGGTCCTTCTCACCTGCTTTTATCTAGTGAATGATGTTGCATGTTAGTGCATATGGTGGGACCTGCTTTTCCAATTCTTTCCCATTTTTGCCCTGCTCACTGTTTCCACTTACCTTTATTGATCATCCACACTCATACTTTGTCTGAAAAAAGCAAATACAGAGATTGTGATAATTTTTTAAAAACTTCTGAAGGCAAGTCAAGAAAATAGGAAATTTCTTAAGGGTTTAGTAAGGTCACATTTGCTAGTAGTAGCAGTCAAAATGGTAGAAAGATTATTTTGTGTTAAGTTGGACAAATCAATTATAATTTATCACTTATGAATCAGGTTTAAAAGCTGAAGGCAACAGCTAATTCATAACAAGATTATTTGATCATTAGAGAGTTGTTGGCAGTAGTAGTTAATACTACACAACTAATTCAAAAGTGTGAGCCTGAAAAGCATTTAAACTTAAAGCTATTTTACTCATATGCCAGCAAATGGTGATAACTTTCTTAAGAAACAAAGAGTATGACTTCCAAATAATGATGACAATACATATATAACTTAATAGAGCAAAGATTATTCTTGAAATCTGGTGTTACATACCTGTGCAAACATTTCTTAATGGCATAATTTCTGTCTAAGAGATATTTAATTTTTCTTGTATAGCTTCTTTTTTTTTAAAACAAGTTTATTGTTTTTAACATACAAAATAAATATCATAACAATTTTATACAAGTAATTAAAATAGAAATGGATATAACATTCAATAAAATAACCAAAGTATTTACAAAGACATCCACTACAGTCAAATCAGTTAATTAAACTAAAATACCATGCTATTGAAGCTATGATTTTTTTAACAGATTTTGTAAAGTATCCCATATAATATAGTAAGATGTTTTTCTAGTAGTTCTTGATTTTATTGTCATCAATTCCATATGGCACACAACAGTCATAACATTTTTAAATTCATTAAACGAAGGAGGGGTATCTGAAATCCAATTTCTGGTTATTATTTTTCTAGCCACTGCTAGAATAGACCATAACAAGGGAAGCTTAACCTTTATAACACTTTGAGGAACATGAGTGTTGAATAATATAATTGATTTAAAAATAATGAAATTGTCTGTAAAAAGAGCCTGCAAAAAATCATTGATTGACTTCCAATATTCTTTCAATTTTATACAGTCATAAAACATATGTGCCCAATCAGCATTAATTTCTACATTACATATTTTACATAGATTATCTTTATTATTTATTTTATTGATCGTCAAAGGTGTATAAAAGGATCTATGTAAAAATTTCCAAGTAAAAAGTCTCCAAATAATGGAAGAAGTAGTTTTATAAGCAGATTCCAATATATATTGTTTGTCTTGTTGATTTGGTGATTCACCATTAATGGAAGTGAAATAATTCCAATAGGTATCTACACTATAATAAGTTTCTTCTCTGATAATTTTATGTATGTATGAAAGCTTACCTTTATCAGAAACTTTATGTTGTAAATTTAATATCAAGTAATCAATCAGTATTGGAATAGATTCTTTAACTGTTATAGACATTAAATCAATTTTATTAATAAGATGTTGTCTAAAGGTCTGAACTTCTAACCAACAAGTTTCTTTCAGATCAAATTCTTGTTTTAAGAAGTCTAAATTTTTAACTTTATTATCAGATAGCAACTGATACCAGTACTTTAGATCATTTTCTGTGACTAAAAGAGTTCTTCCTGAAGTGGATGACAAAAGCATACCTTGTGTATACATTATAGGGAATAGAATAAAATTCCATTCCTTATACTTAGGATGCATGAATATAAAATTACGATAACTAATAATAATGTTTAATGGATAACTAACTATATATTTTGGTGTAATAGGTGAAGTACAAAATTCTTTTAGTAACCATAACATGGAGTTATTTACAATCATATTTTTATGTGTTAAATTGATTTTCATGAAGTGAATACTAATTAGTTCCCAGTAATCTTTCCATTTTGCAACATATGACTGATCTATTAACAAAGTAATAACTTTTAAAATAGAAGAGATAGTATATAAGTTAAAGTCTGGAAAAGAAATGCCCCCTTGAGACCAGCTATTAGTATGTTTCTTTAATGCAATCCTAGGTCTATTAGGTGCCCATAAGAAATTTAACATTAGTGTATTCAATTTCTTGATAATTATTTTTGTAGGTGGGAGTATTATTGATTGTATTAAGTATAATATCTTAGGGAATATTATCATTTTAATAATTGTAAGTCTCTCTTCCATAGTAAAAAACATATTATTCCAGCTATTGAAAAGATTTTGTATATTAAGAAGACAGGTACTATAATTATTATGTATAATATATTTGATATCCTTAGTTAATATTATACCTAAGTATGTTATCTGACCTGAATTGGGTATATATTTACTAAAATCACTAATGAGGACATTATTTTGTGTATATATAGGTAATATTTTAGTTTTTTCTTCATTGAATATTAAACCAGAAATATTTTTAAAGTTCATCATTTTATCAAATAGGGACTGCAAAGAAGAATTAGATACTGCTGATGTAACTAGAACATCATCTGCAAAAAGTTGAATTTTAGATGTTGTATTTTCATCTATATCAAATCCTTCTATATCAGTACTGTTTCTAATCAGATTAGCCCAAGGCTCCATTATTAAAGTAAATAATAATGGAGAGAGCGGACACCCTTGTTTTGTACCTTTTAAAATGGGTATTTTTTGTGAGACATATGTTCCTATCTTAATGTAAGCCAGTGCTCCTTTATGTAAATGTTCAATTAGATTTACAAATGCATCTGAAAAGTTTGTGCACTTCAGTAAGATAAACAAGTAGTCCCAACTTACTGAATCAAATGCTGAACTTATGTCGAGACTAATAAGTGTTAAATCTTTCTTTCTCCTATTTGCAAAATCAATTAATGTTAGAGTTCTCCTTATATTATCAAAAGTATTTCTATTTACAATGAAGCCTGTCTGATCTATATCTATAATGCCTGGGATGATTGTCTTCAATCTATCAGCAAAAATACTCATAAACATTTTATAATCAACATTAAGTAATGAAATAGGTCTATATGAAGTGCATCTAGTTGGATCTTTATTGGGTTTTAAAATTGGCGAAATAAATGTGTATTGCCAAGATGGAGGAGTTATTAACTCATTTTGGGCCAAAATAAAAACCTTATGTATTAATGAGTATGTACTTTTAGAAAGAATTTTATATATCTCTGGTATAATACCATCATTACCTGGTGCTTTGTTTGATTTAAGCTTGTTTATTTGTGTAACAACCTCTGTATATGAAATATTTTATCCAATAGTTTAGTCTGTTGTTTATTAAGTTTTTTATTCGTGTTTGTAGTTATAAATTTCTTTATTTTATCCTTAGGTTCCATGTTAATGTTATTATGATTAATTTTGTGAAAGTGATTTCTAAATTCATCTAATATTTCTGGTAGACTAGAAACATTCTTCTTTTTCTTTAGAGAGAAAATTTCTTTGATATGATTTTGCTTATTCAACCTTTTTGTTTTATTTTTAAATCTATGTAAGTATTTGGGACTTATTGAGTAAGACAAAAACTTGTATTTCTCTAAAGTTATTTTAACTTTATGAGTTAAAATTTCTTTGTATTTCTCATTTAGTTTGTTTATTTCTTCAATGGCTTTTTTGTCCATAATATTTTCTTTATTATTATGCTTATAAGAGTCTAATTTACTTTGAATATCTAATAATTCCTTGTCCCAAGATTTCCTTTTATTATTATACCATCTGATACTTTGTCCATATAAGTATGATTTTAAAGCATCCCAAACATAAACAATGGAGACTTCAGGAGTATTATTTATGTCTAAAAAATGTTGCACTTCTGAAAATATATAATCTTTATAGTCTTTTAGTTGAGTTAAGTATGCTGGTATCCTTTTGATCTGAACATTGTAAGTACTTTTTATCATGAACTCAAAGACAATTGAATTATGATCTGATATAGGACACAAAATGATTTTAGAATTAATTAATTCTGTTACCATCTGGTTAGAAATAAAGACTCTATCTATTTTTGAATAAGTTTTATATCTGTTAGAAAAAAAGGTGTATGGTAATGATTTTCAGTCTATCTGATTATTAATATCATTCAAATGATATGAATTAACAAAATCCTTTAAATGTTTTGCATTAGATGTAATTTTCCTTTTTCCTATAGTAGTAGTATCTTTTTCATGTAGGATACAATTAAAGTCACCTGCTAAAATAATATCTCCTATAGAAAATGATATGATCTTATTAAGATGGTATTTCACTGTATTAATACCAATTCCTGGTATCCAATATACATTGATTAATGTATATGTCTTTCCATTAATTTGTATTGTAACCATACAAAACATTCCTTTATCATCTTCATAAGACTTAATAGTTTTAGGTATGGGCATACTTTTATTCCATAAAATAGCCACTCCTCTCTTTTTCTGAGTGTGTTCTGAACTAACCAAAACTGTATATTTATTAGTGGCTAATTTATCAATATCCTTTTTCAGGAGATGTGTTTCTTGAGGGAATACTAAGTTGGCTTTATTTAAATTAATGTATCTCATTAAGCTTGCCCTTTTACATGGATTATTCAGTCCATTAATGTTTAAGGAAATTCCTTTTAGAGAAGTCATTTGACATTATTTAAACATATAAAACTTATAATCAGAATAACAATTAACAAAATAAGTAATGTTATACCTCCTCCTTTAGGTGTACCTTTAAATATAGCTGTATTTATTGAAACTCTTATGGGATTTTGCATAAGCTTCATTTTTGCTTGTAGTGACAATAAGTTTATAAAATGTATTGTGGATGTCAGAACTATATACAAACAACAATAAACAGAAGAAAATAATATAAGGATTAAACCTTGCACCCAGCCTGGAGTTAAAACTCCAACTTTGAGTAGCACATACCACTCAAGTTAACCCCCTACCCTAAGCAGCAGTACCTCAGCTGCCACCTTATCAATTTAATACTGGTTATTATTAACTAAAGTTAACCTCTTTCTATTAGGTTATCTAGTAAGACAAAGCTAAACATTTGATATATCAGCATCATATAAACAAATAGGAACTTTTAGAAACAATTCATACTACTATGTACATCTATTTAGTATAATACATTTATAACCAAATAGCATTCAAATAAACTTGATATTGGGAACTGAGAAAAGAGAGAGAAAGAAAAGAAGAGAGAGGGAGAGAGAGAGAGAAAGAAAAAAAAAAGGGGGCATATCTACATATTAATTTATTCAAAGTTTGTAAACATAAGTTCTTATGTCCATTTAGAGTCGATAACTTAGGCTATTATGGTTCAGACATTACATATATTAGGATATTCCTATTTTCTGTCATAGAAATGCAGTTAACAGCTTCTAAAAGACTTTAAATTACTTACATCAAAGCTTTCTTCTCATACTTATTATTGCCAGTTAAATAAAATATTTTTGTTCATAAATATGATTACAAATCATACTGCATAGCTATGTAAATTCCCAGATATACTTAAATCATTGTGAAGAAAACCATCTGCATTTTATATATCTGAACTGCTGCTTTAAAATATGTCACATGACAACTTCTTCTAAGATAAAATCATAATGATATTTATGCTAGTCAGTTAGATAAGTCAAATGAATTGTAGTATATATATTTAAATCATAAGTATTTACATACATTAATATGTTGCAGTCATGTAAACTTTCAAAAACATATGTATATATGTTTTACTTTCTATGCCATCTAAAATATTACACTTGCTTACTATGACATACTGAATCATTTAAAATCATTATAACTTTCATATTTTATAAATTATAACATAAATAAGTAAGTAGTTATAAAAAATAACTCACATTTAAATGTTATAGAGTTCATTTTTCATCGCAGAGTCGCATTTGCAGCAGTTCTACTTCCTGGTAGAGTGTTCTTCTTGAATCTGCGATGTGTCAGTGTGAATTCAGGGGTCAAAGTTCAAAATGACTGCATTCAGCTTCACTGCGTGTATTCTGAGTGTTGAAGCTTTTAAAACAACTTGAGGACACTATTCACGAGGTAACCCACATCCCAAATTATCTCCCTTAACATTCTGGTGGGAATTTTAATAAATGCAAGTGACATACATTCATTTAGCAATACAAATGAAACTAAACAGAGTAAAACCTTCGCGAAGTATTTTACAAGTTATTACAGTCTCTATGACAGTGAAACTAAGCCCACAGTTATTAATATATATTACAACTAATTTTTTATGCCCCAATTCAATTTTTTATACAAATCTTATTTTATACATGTATCAGTATTATCTAAAGCATGTAAATGTACTTATATGAAAGAAAAAGAGAGAGAGAGAAAAAAGAAAAGAAAGAGAGTAAAAAATAAAAGAGAGTGTGAGAAGAAAGAAAAAAGATAAAAAAAGGAAGCTATAAAAAGTAGCTACAGTGAAATATTACTTGCTGTTTATATTAATAAAGATAGATATGAAACATATTATGTACAACTATTTTAGTTCTAATTATTAGTAATTAAATCATGACAGATTATTTATAAACATGTATAAGCAATAGAATCATGGCAAAATAATTAGCAACAGTATTTAAACAGCATATATACTTTTTTTTTTAAAAAATAAAAAAAATTTATTTTATTTATTTATTTTACATTTGTTGACCGGGCTAGTCCAACTGGATACATGTCCATTTTCAGTGGAGGCCCGGGGAGAAAAGCTCCAAGGTCATAGTTAGATTAACAAAAACATTGATATTGTTACACAAGATAATATACTGGTTAATACATATACAATAATAAACCTATAACAAGTGAGTACAATTAAATACACTGATGCTTACAGACCAAATAAGAGTAAACAAGAAATATTAAATGATTTAACAAGGTACAGATTAGAAAAGCCAAACAAGGAGGGCTAGAATAGGGTGTTCATTGGTTATTGGGTTAGGCAGAGGCTAAGAGAGGCCTAGGTACGACTGGGGCAATAGCTTGTTAGTCTGGAGAGGAACAAGGGCATAACCATTTGGATTTCAAGTATGCTCTAAGATGTAATTTAAATTGGTGCTGAGAGGGCATAAGTCTTAGGTTGTTTGGTAGTGCATTCCAGGATTTGCCAATGGAATTGGCATATAGTGCGTCACCACCAGCATTGTTCGATTTAATGGTCCTTACTTGAAGACTTTTGGAAGACCTGAGGGAGTTAAGGTTGAAGTACTGGGTAAGTATTTTGTTCAGTGAGGGAGTATTACCTGGATGGTTAATAATTTTAAAAGCCTCAGAAAGCTGGTTGAATTTGAGTAAATTGGACAGTTCCAGCCATTCAAGAGACCTTAAATTTAGGCAGTGATGAGTGCGATAGGGCGTTCCTGTTATGAATCTGGCTATGTGATAATAGGTAGTTGTTAGCTTATTAAGTTCTTTCTTGTTTAGGAAGGAGAATATCGGGGAGGCATAGAGGAGAGTGGAGAGTAGGTGGGTTCGGGCAATAGTCAGTTTGGTTTGCGGAGTTAAGAAGGCCTTTATTCTATACATCGACCCAAGTTTTCTGTTAACCGATTTAATAGTTAAGTTTACATGTATATCGAATTTAAGTTTATGGTCTATGGTCACCCCTAGTAGTTTGGTATTGGATACAGGGTAGATAATGGTCCCATTGTTGGAGGACACATGGAAGGTAGGATTGTTGGTGTTGAGGGGTTCTATAGTTTGAGCAGTCACTGAGGTGGGGAAAAAGAGAAGTAATTTGGTTTTGGCAGGGTTAAGTAAGAGTTTAAGTTCCAAGAACCATTTTTCGACAGCAGAGAAGCAGTTTTGGGTTGTGGCTTGGAGTTTGGCGAGAGATTCATCAGAGCAGATTAGTGTAGAGTCATCTGCATATTGAATACAGGTGGCTTTGGGAATAGTTGAGTGTAGGCCATTTATGAATATGGAGAAAAGAAGGGGACCAAGGATAGATCCTTGGGGGACACCAATATTAGTTGGGAGTAGGTCTGATAGGCTGTTTTGCCACTGGACTGCCTGTTTTCTACTAGAGAGATAGGCATTAAACCAGCTTATGGTTAGTTTACTAAGATGTAATGTTTCCAGTGCCTGAAGCAGTAGTTGGTGGTTGACCATATCGAAGGCTTTCGACAGATCTAGAAAGAGTGCAGCGGATATTAGTTTATTGTTGCGATTGTGGTTGACTGAGTCTACAAAGGAGAGAAGAGCAGTGGTTGTGCTGTGATGGGGGCGGAAGCCATGTTGGGTATTTGATAGGAGGTTGTTATGTATGAGGTAGGTAATGAGTTGTTTATGGACACAGCGTTCCATAATTTTGGCTAAGGGAGACAGTATAGCTATGGGCCTATAGTTGGAGGTTTCAGTGGAGGGCCCTCCTTTGTGGAGGGGGATGATATAAGAGATTTTCCAGATAGAGGGAATAGATGCTTCAGAAATGGTCCGGTTGATCAAGATTGATACCGGGTAGGCTATGGCATCAGATGCTATTTGTAGGTATTTGGCAGGGAGCTGATCAGCCGCGAGAGTGGTTGGTTTCAATTTTTTCAAGAGTGTGCGAATGAAGGAGGTGGAGATGGGTTGTAGGTTAAAGGTCATTTGGGTAGTATTTGTAATTGGGGTTGCCACTGATGGAGGCGAGGGAAGCTTGCTGGCAAGGGACTGGATGGTCTCAGTGAAAAAAGAATTAAAGGAATTGGCTATTTTTGTTGGATCATTGTCGATGAGTTTGTCGGGGGTGGGGGTAGTAGTCTTACCAGGATGAAGTAAGCGATTAAAACCTGCCCAGAATTTTTTAGGATTATACTGATGTTTGTCTTGGAGGTGACAAAAATATTGTTTTTTATCAGATTTAACAGCTATTTTGGTTGAATTTCTTAGCTGGAGGAACTTGATGCGGTCTAAAGGGGTTTTTGTGGTTCTCCACTTTTTCCAGGCCTGGTCTCTAATTCTAATTTTGGATTTAGTTTCTTGTGTTAGCCAGGGTGCTATACATTCCTTAGTTCTCGTAAGTCGATTAGGAGCATGGGAATTGAGTATCTTGAGGAAAGTGTTGTTGAAGTATGAGACGCTTTCGTCTAAGGATAGGGTTTTTAGGATGTGCCAGTTACAAGCCTTGAGATCAGTTAGGAATTGGTCAGGGACAAAATTTTTGCTATACCTTACTAATCTAGTTATGGGGGGAGTCTTATTTGAACATTTGTGTTTTATAATGAAGGTAGCAAGGTGGTCACTAAGGTCATTGGGAAGGGTCCCTGTGGTATAGCTATTTGAATTCCTATTAGTAAGAATCCAGTCAATAATACTCTCCTTTTGCTGTGCATGTCCAATTCTCGTGGGAGAAAGAATATTTTGGGAAAAACCATGTAAGTTAATGGGGATTGGATTTGATTGGGCCGAGTAGAGAGACCAGTCTATATTGACATCTCCTAATATTATTGTTTCTTGTGGATAATTATTAGCAAGCCAACTAAGGGTTTGTTCAAGATTTTCTACATCTACAAAAAAAAAACTAATAAGTTATTATTCCATTTATCATATTTTCATCATACTTCTCTCTCTGCCCCCCCCACCCCTTACTGAATGCATAGTTTAAAAAGAATGTCATTATTTAAAACAAGAAGAGACAGAGAAAAAAAATGTATCAGATTACTAACCTTGGGTCTCTTTATCACAAAGAGAAACAAGTTGATTGATAGCTTGTTATTTGTTCCTCAGATATTTTGACTATTTATGAAACAAAAACAGTTCTTTGTACACAGAAAATAACTTTGATTAAATCTTTTTTAGAATATTTGTGGCTTTCTGGAGATGCAGTAACTGTATTTGAAGAGATTAATAATGAAGAAAAAAGAGAGAGAGAAAAAAAAAAAGAAAAATATAGAACAAGTCATTTGTTTTTTAGTCTTTTTTTCTTCTCTGAAGTCTTCCAAGAAGCTTGTGTTGCCAACCTCTTTAATGAAGGACTAGCCCATTCCATTTCCTCTATTTTATCCAAAATTTTATTTTTTTTTATATACAGCAATGCAGAGTCTAAGTCTTCAAAAATTCTAGGGCCATCAGGAAGAAAGATTTTTAGTTTTGCAGGAAACAGAAGGTAGGTTTTAAACTGTGCTTTCTTAAGCTCTCTTATTAATAGCAGAAAAAACTTTTCTTTTAGTTATTACCAAGGAAGAATAGTTATTGTCAAAATGCACAGTTGCCTCATTAATTTTAACAGGTGCTTTAGCCCATGCAGATTTAAGTACCATCTCCTTGTCATAGGATGATAGAAATCTAACTATAACTGATCTAGGATACTTTTTGTTAGAGTTAAAATTAGATATGGATCTATGGGCTCTTTTGATTCCAAAAGAAAATGCTTCTGGCAAGTCTAAAGTTTTGGGAAGCCAAGTATTTAAAAAAGAAGTAATATTGTTACCTTCTATATTTTCTGGCAGTCCAAAAATCCTAATATTATTGCGCCTAGATCTATTTTCCAAGTCATCAAGTTTAGTTTGTAGATGTGTGTTCTGCTTCAGCAAAAACTCAATGTTAATTTCTTCTTCCTGGATTCTATTCTCCATGTCATTAACAGTCTCTTCTATGCCTGTAATCTGAGTCTTCTGTTGTTGCAAGTCTAGATGTAACAAATCTATTTGTTTTGTAGTTTTTTTCTATGAAGTTATCAATATTAGTATCCAGTTTGTCCATTTTGGTAGTATGTTGCTGAATTGTAGATATCAGAGACTGAAGTTCTTTCTTGATGCTGGAATCCTGAGAATTTGTCTTACTGGAACTCATTTCAAACAGAGGAGCTGACAGAGAAATTTCCAAAGTGTTTTCTGACAGGAATATTATTGAAATTTTCTTTCTTTTTTAGATATTATTCAAGAAACTGATATTCCAAACGTATTTAGAAAGAAAATTATTTCATAAATTAATTTTTAAAGTAATTATTTCCTGTCAGTGCAGTGAAATTGGTGGAGCTGAAGAAATCTGCTGCTATCCTGTGTTCATCCTTGGCCACGCCCCCCTCTTGTATAGCTTCTTGACACTACTGTTCAGCATTTGTGGTATATGATGCATAACAAATTTATTTAAATTATGTTTGAGGAAGGGAAAAGGTGAAGATTCCATATGTAGCAGACAGGCATGTGCATATGCTTGCTACTGTCTTCATGGAAGCCATTGTAAAATAATAACAATAGCACTTAGATACAGAAATTTTAGTAATTATAGAACTGGTTATGGTGTTGGGGAAATAACAAAGTATTTTACTCATAGAGCAATTGGTGGATTATGAAGAGCAGGAAACTGTTAGGGTACACAGATGGGTACTGTATAAGGGTAATAGGATTACAATTTGCAAAATATAATAACATCTAGAAATAATACACCTCTCAACCTGGAAACATCAAAAATCTGTTCAAGGCCCATGAAAAATAGGTGCAAGTCTGTACACTGATTGACGTAAAATTTGCACACAGTGGTAATGTCTAAGAAAGATTAGATCAACCATATGAATGTCTTTTTATTTAATGGTTAATTGTATGAAGAAAGTCTTAATTTAGTCAATATTGTATACTACAAAAATGACTTATTATTGAAAGATTTGATTGACCAGGGCAACTTGAACAGGAAGATGCTGAATTTCTAAATACTAGGTACCCTTGTATACCTAGTATTTTTGGCACCCCCAAACTTCATAAGAACATGGGGGATACCCAGATGAGACCTAGAGTTAATGCTAGGGGGTCCAAGGTTCATTCCTTATGTAAATATTTAGATCTACATTTAAAAAATGCTTTGAAAGAAGAAACTCTTTTGCATTGACTCTTGGCATTTTCTTAAGAAATTAAATGATTTAGCTTTCAAGGATTCCATCTATTTTTTGATAGTTGCTGTTGTAAACTTATTTAATGTTATACCACACACCCTTGGTTTAGAGTGGATTGAAGAATTTTTATTTGATTCTCAATTGTTCTCTAATGACCAGGTGTATATTATGGTGAATTTTATGGAAATTATCTTTCGTAATAATTTTGTTTATTTTGAGGGACAATATTTTTTGCAAAAAACTTAGGTGGCCATGTGGGCAGTTTGTGCCCCCATTTTTGATAATATTATTACGTTGATGTGGGAAAGGAAGTTTCTATTTCCATCCATATTTAAAGAAAGTTGGGATTTATATTTACGTTACTTGGACAATTGTTGTTTGTATGGGAGGGAAATGAAATTAGCCTCCGGGAGTTTATTACATACATTAACAATACTACCAGTTTTTTTAAATTCACTTACACACATGATTACAATAGGATAAACTACTTGGATGATGAGATTCATAAGGACTTTGAGCACCAACAGTATATCAGTGATGTTTATAGGAAACCCACATATAGTAATAGTTTGCTTCATTATAACAGCTGTCACACACATCATGTCAAAAAAGGTGTGACTAAAGGACAATTTGTGAGAATTTAGTATGACAACTATTGAAATTGATTTTATCAAGCAATGAGACATTCTGAGTAAGATGTTTCTTTCTAGGGAATACCCAGTGACATTAATCAAAGGGGTTAGGATGGAGGTGGTACATAAAAGGAAACAAGAATTGTTTATACCTCTGCTAAAACCCAGAGACTTTATAGTAGTTTATAACAGTGGGATTAACCAGAATACTCCACATAAAGAATACCTTTGTTCTTTTTTGACAAGATACACAGTTGATCATAAAAGTGTTTTTCATATTCTCACAAGGAATTGGCAGCTGGCTTTAGGATATGAGGGTTTGCTAGAAAAATTTGGTGCTAGGTCCTTGATTGTGTATAAGAGAGGGTTCACTATTAAACATTTGCTAGAACAGAAAGACCAAGTTCGAGTAGGAAAGGGAAAACCAGGTACTAGAAGATGTGGTTTTTCGTGCACAATGTACACATGTAATGGAATCTGAAAAGGTGAGGATCAATCACTTGACTATTAAACCAAAAGGTACATTTAACTGTAACTGTTGTGGGATTGACCATGTTGCTATTTGTGCCCAATGTAGAAGCTTTTATGTTGGGAAAACTGTCTGTAAATTTAGAGAGAATTTATGAGCACATCAGGGACATCCTTAATGAGAACACAAATAATGCCTTATATAGACATACTGAATGTTATCCTATCCACTTGTTTCATTTTTTTGTTATTGAAGGCATTAGAAAAGACCCTAGGGGGGGGGACCTTGGGCTAATATGGTAGAATTTCAAGAGCTTCTTTGACAAATTAGGTTAAATGCACATGTTTTTCCAGGTCTTAATGACACTTTTAGTATAAGTAGCCTCCTTAGGCTACAATCTTATTGTATTTAGATTTGTATTTTTAGATCAAGTGCTAATTTAAGGTTGCTGTTTGCATTTTTTATTGTTTAATTTTGCACTATCATTGGTAGATATACTATGTGACTTATTTGTGGTGTTTTATATATCATGGTTTTACTGTTTTATTTTATTCTGATGAAGTCTTTTGTCACAAACGAGACAAAAGCACTCAATAAATAATCCTTTGGGAACTACTGTGCTTGGTGACATCCTTTGGCTCTACAGTTACTTTTTAACTGGTCTTTTGACTTTTGTGTTTCTTGGTTCGTTTTTGCACCTTGGGACCTGATGGAAGCCCCAGCATGGACTGTTACCCTTGGGGAGGATCCAGTGGAGAATATTGGGTTGTTGACACAACTTACACAGCAACTTTCTCAAGAAGCAGTTGATGTGAATGGCCAGAGAAGCAGTATTTCTTGTAGTTCAGCTGTTATTTCTAAGCAGAACAATGTTGTGGGGAATGGTAGGCCTTTTTTAAGTAACAACTCAGTAAGTCCTATTAACTAAATTAATTTTGGAAGACAGCCAGTTAGTTTTCAGGATTGGTTCAATAAAGACTTCAGTTTTAACAATGCTGCCTCTAATGAGACTCATACTCTTAAAGAGACATTGCAGTTGTTTGAACAGAAACTGCTCAAATGCAGGAAACTACAAATGGAAAATTTATGCTTTATGTCCTGTATAAAATCTCAGATGGTACATAAAGGACTAAGGTCATGGAAGTACCCAATGGGTTGGTACCGGACTCTGTTTTACATCGTGAACTCATAGCTCTATTCAATAAACAAGGCTGTGAACTTATGGAAGTCCTTATTAAGCCTAATTCCATTGCTATTGAATGTTTATATTGAGAGCTTACAGAGATGGATAAGAAAATTCATGAAGACCTTCTTTTTGAAAGGTCTGTCTACCTATATAATGAAATTTTCCCCAACATTGATAAAACTGTTAATGACATTAAAACAAGGAAGAAAATAAATTTCAAAAGGACTTAAAAGCTTATCGTGAAGGTTTTGCGTATCCAAAACATCCCTCTTCGCTATTGACACACCCAGATGATGCAGGAGCAAATAATAGGGCCGACTCATTGGTTGACGAGCCTTCAAATCACTCCAGTAAAAGTGCTCCTTTAGAGCAGAACCAGCCGAGGAGGTTGGAGAGAATTCAGAACCAGGGCTGTGTGGGTGAATTACAAACAGCAGCAGAATTTGCGTCCCTGGTCAATCTACAGCAAACCTTACTACAACTCGAACCAACAAGCCAACAGGGGATGGAACAAGAGATACTAACTGTAAGTGAAGTTTGTACTTAAACGTTTAATACTGATATTGTACATTTAAATGCTGGTTTCAGTTTTAGAAGGGAATGTTGTGTACAGTGTACACATGAAGAGGTGAGGGACCAGGTGAAACCTACAGTAAGCAGAGATGTATCTGAAACATCTAAAGGAGACAGTGTTGACTTGAACTTATGTGTTTCAACAGTTAACATAGGGGGGGAAGGAGTTACCCTCATTCACTGTTAGTGAAGCTTCTTTTGATGCATCCACCATGATGTTGTTCATTCTAATGCTGTCTACCACTTCAGAGGGGATTTTTGCGTGCATTCAGCCTGTAAAGAGGGGACGGAATAGAAGGGACTGGCTATGAGTAAAGCTCCATCAGATTTACCTGCTATGGATGTTGTTTTCCCTAACTTTGGTGCTCAAATGTTTAATGTAGAGATGATTGAATTGCAAACATTAACTGTGTGTGAAGCTTCTTTGGAAGCTCATAGAATTGATACTGCTTATCCTAACCTTGTTTATAATTCTAAAAATTATTTTTTGCATTTATAACTTTTCTTCTCGATCAGTTAACATGAACACAGCTGAATTGTTCAGTAAGGGGCTCAATTTTGTTCCCAATAGTCATTCCAAAGTTACTGAATTAGTTATTGACCTAAAATTATTCATTAGAAACTTGAATTTTTTTTAAGCTAATTTTTAATGATAGAACACAGAATAGGCTTAGTAATCTTTAAAAAAAAAGTTTATTCAACCCCCCCCAGTTGCCAATTGTTTAACTTTACTTGATAAAATGTGTGAATTTTATTTCGGATCTAAGTGTAATGGTAAGAATAATGATGTTACTGACAATCTCACTACTGATGAAAGAGCTATATTACAGGATTTTTGTAAAGACCAAACCATTAGAGTCATGAAACCTGACAAGGGTGGGAGGGGGTAGTGGTGATGTCTAAGAAAGATTACATCAACCATATGAATGTCTTTTTACTTAATGGGGAATTATATGCAGAAGTTAGCCTTAATTTAGTCAACATTGCATACTACAAAATTGATTTATTATTGAAAGATTTGATTGACCAAGGGCAACTTGAACTGGAAGATGCTGAATTTCTAAATACTAGTATTTTCGGCATCCCCAAAATTCATAAGAACATGGGGACCCCCCAATGAGACCTAGAGTTAATGCTAGGGGGTCCAAGGTTTACTCCTTATGTAAATATTTAGATCTACATTTAAAAAATGCTTTGAAAGAAGAAACTCATATTTGCATTGACTCTTGGCATTTTCTTAAGAAAGTAAATGATTTAGCTGTCAGGGAATCCATCTATTTTTTGACAGTTGATGTTGTAAACGTATTTAATATTATACCCCACACCACTGGTTTAGAGTGGTTTGAAGACTTTTAATTTGATTCTAAATTGTTCTCTAATGACCAGGTTTATATCATGGTGAATTTTATGGAAATTATCCTTCATAATAATTTTGTTTATTTTGAGGGACAATATTTTTTGCAAAAAACTGGGGTGATTATGAGGGCAGTTTGTGCCCCCATTTTTGTTAATATTATTATGTTGATGTGGGAAAGGAAGTTTCTATTTCCATCCATATTTAAAGAAATTTGGGGTTTATATTTACGTTATTTGTATGACTTGTTTTTTGTATGGGAGGGAAATTAAACTAGCCTCCGAGAGTTTAGTACCTACATTAACAATACTACCAGTTTTTTGAAATTCACTTACATACATGATTACAATAGGATAAAATACTTGGATGTTGAGATTCATAAGGGCTTTGAGCAATAATAGTATATCAGTGACGTTTATTGGAAGCCTACTTATAGTAATAGTTTGCTTCATTATAACAGCTGTCACCCACATCATGTCAAAAAGGTGTGATTAAAGGACAGTTTGTGAGAATTGCACATATGACAACTAGTAAAATTGATTTTGTCAAGCAATGTGACATTCTGAGTAAGATGTTTCTTTCTAGGGAATACCCAGTGATGTAATTCAAGGGGGTAGGATGGAGGTGGTACATAAAAGGAAACAACGGTTGTTTACACCTCTGCTAAAACCCAGAGACATTATAATAGTTTATAACAGT
Organism: Protopterus annectens; assembly: GCF_019279795.1. Taxonomy (NCBI): domain Eukaryota; kingdom Metazoa; phylum Chordata; order Ceratodontiformes; family Protopteridae; genus Protopterus; species Protopterus annectens. The sequence continues at coordinate 982,348,059 of NC_056731.1, forward strand.
GGGATTAACCAGAATACTCCACAGAAGGAATACCTTTGTTCTTTTGTAACAAGATACACAGTTGATTATGAAAGTGTTTTTCATATTCACACAAGGAATTGGCAGCTGGCTTTAGGATATGAGGATTTGCTAAAAAAAGTTGGTACTAGGCACTCGATTGTGTATAAAAGAGGGTTCACTATAAAAAATACTAGAACAGAAGGATCAGGTTCGAGTAGGAAAGGGGAAAACAGGTACTAGGAGATGTGATTTTTGTGCAAAATGTACACATGTACTGGAATCTGAAAACGTGAGGATCAACCACTTGACTATTAAACCAAGACGTACATTTAACTGTAACTGTTGTGGGATTGTTTGTGTTGCTATTTGTGCCCAATGTAGAAGTTTTTAAGTTGGGAAAACTGTCCATACATTTAGAGAGACAATTTATGAGTATGTAAGGGACATCAGTAATAAAAACACAAATAATGCCTTATATAGACATACTGAATGTTATCTTAACCACTTGTTTCATTTTTTTGTTATTGAAGGGGTTAGAAAAGGCCCTAGGGGGGACCTAAATGCACATGTTTTTCCAGTTCTTAATGACACTTTTAGTATAAGTAGCCTCCTTAGGCTATGATCTTATTGCATTTATGTTTGTATTTTTAGATCAAGTGCTAATTTAAGGTTGCTGTTTGCATTTTTTATTATTTAATTAATTTTGCACTGTCATTGGTAGATATACTACATGTGACTTATTTGTGGTGTTTTATATATCATGATTTTACTGTTTTATTTTATTCTGATGAAGTCTTTTGAGACAAAAGCGCTCAAAAAATTATCCTTTGGGAACTACTGTGCTTGGTGAAGTCCTTTGGTTCTACAGTTGCTTTTTACTTGGTTTTTTAACTTTTGTGGTTCTAGGTACAAATCTGTATGATGATTAATGTAAAATCTGCATACAAAATTACATAACCCAACTTTGAAATGAAAACTGAAGAACAGACAAACAAAATATGGCACTGGAATCTCCCTGCAGCCATTCCAATGTCCCATTACCTAGATATTTTGCCCCACTAATGTGTGCATGCACACTGCTTTATTTCTACAATGATTATTTGGATTTTATTTTTACATTTTATAGCACAGTGCACAAACACTAAAAGATATCTGCTAAACAAAGCAATACTGACTCACAATGAAAACAGACTTGGCATTAATACTTCTCTGCCCTTGAAACTCACATTCATTGAAACAGTATTGAAACCCACACCATATCCAAAGAAAATGCATCTGGCCAGTGGTGGATAAAGATTACTTTTGGGCTGTTTACAAATCATAGGACCCTTGCACACAAAACAAGAAACATACATGCATTCTTTGATACACCTTCCTGACTTTATTAAATTATATTCCTTGTATAATAATATAGCACACTTGTTAGACTTAAGGAAGAGTGAATTTTAAATTTATTCTTTGAGCATTTTTCCTGTAAGCAATGAAACAAAATGCATGATCCAATAATAACAAAACTGCCCAATTCAAAACATTTCCATCATAAATGTCTACTTACACACACACACACACACACACACACACACACACACACACACACACACACACACACACACACACACACACACACACACATACACACACACACACACACATATACATACACACACACACACACACACATATATATATATATATATATATACATATATATATATATATATATATATATATATATATATATATATATATATATATAGCATAACAGTAGTGTAAGCCATAGGCATCTTGCACAGCTTCTTGCATTTATTTTCAATTTCAGTTTTTTTTTTTTTTTGGGGGGGGGGCAAAAGGCCAGAAACCAGGGACACATTTTAAACATGGCTTGTATAATATTGGAAAGTTGCTAGAATAAAATGTTATGCTACCATCGTGTATTTCGCTGCCAAGTCTTGGACCCAGGACCCTGTGCACTACAGTCACAGCAACATACCACAATGGTAAATCATCAGTTTCCTGAAAGATAGGAAGACTGAAACTTAAATGGCTTTCATTTGCTGAATGCTATTCTCACTTCTTACCATAGCTCTCCTCTTAGTACAAAAAACCTGGACACAGCCAATAATGGGAGAATACAGCACTAAAATAGGGACAAATTTCAAATACTGATCTTATAAACTTAGAAAATTGGTAGAATAAAAGGTTTTATGCTACCATTTATTTTCTGAAGAATATGAAGTCTGAAATGCAAATGCCTGTATTATTTAGTGAATTTAATCCTTTAGTGATTTGCCACAAAAATCCTTAAAAAACACAGATTTAGTGAGGAACAGAACAAAAATATGAGGTATAACTTCACAAGTGGTGGTGGCTGGGGACCTTAGGCTCTTTTTACCTGTACCCAAGGTACAAGGTTTGAGCCTGAGTACCTCTAGCCACCAAATGTATTCACTAACAGGCTGATGGAGCTGACATCATTGCACACATGATAACGTCAGCTCAAAAATGAAAGAAAAAAAGAAAAAAAAAGCTGGAAAAAAAATTGGAAATGAAGGGATGATCCTCAGGAATCGTGGCACCCCATTATTTGAACCCCAAAACTCAGTAAAAACAGAGTAATTTGGTAAGGTTTGGAGGTATGTACTTCGCATTGAATTGCATGTTATTCTTTATTGAACATAGCTTCACAATAGTTTACCATTTGCGTTTTTAATATCTTGGTCATTGGTGGCAGACACATAGAGCTGTAATAAGTACACATCACCATATATCTGATACATCACATAAGGCTTGCTGTATTAGGATTTCATCAGAAATAGGAAAAAGAACTGATCAGATTCATCAGAGAAGGTAGCTTAGTGAAGGCATGGTATATGAGGGAGAAAGAAGTAAGGCTTTATGCATTTTCTAGAGGTAAAAATCTGTTTTTGTTAGATACAGTGATGATCATATAGGTGTGTGATGTATGAATTAAAGATAATTGCTTATCAAGCCATGCTCATAAGGAAATGTAGAGGTAAATAAGAGCAGCACCATACATAGTTGAAAAACAGGATTATGTGGAAGTGAAGTATGTTGAAGTGAAGGAGTTCAGACAGATGGAAGATTTAGCAAGAATAGTGTAAAGTGGTAACACAGATGACAATAGAAGGTAGTAAAGTTATTGAAATGGATTAAATGTGGAAAACTACATGTTTTCAGCTATCATGAATGCAATATAATCATTGGATCATTCAAAAGTTATAAAATCACATGTATCTAATCAGTTCGGTAAGATAAAAACTAGCCTACAGATACAGCATATGGTTTCCTAACAATAAATGTCAGGTATCAAAATTTGAATGTATTCCAAGTAAATTTACAGAGGTGATATGTAATATGGAGAAATGGCCAAATGAGGAATGACTTTCTAAGATAAGACTTCTTTTACTTAATTATTCAATTTTTGCAGGGAAACTTGATCTTAATCTTTAAAGGTACACCTGTTAATTAAAGAACAATTACACAAAAGAAATTATTGTTAACAGTCATGGGAGAAAATAAGAGAACCAAAAAACTGAGTCCATAAAATAATGGTATGTGCCTGTAACTCTTTACCAGAATTAGTAAGGAACAGTACTAGTCTTATGTCACTCTAAAAGTTTATAAACTGCTCAATGAGATGGTTGTTACAATTTAGACTAGCTAAAAGATCCTAGAACTCATGCCTGAAGACTGTATTGTATTGTATTGTATTACATTGCATTGTATTGTAATGCATTGTATTTTAAGAATCATATATTAGGTAGATTGATGATCTGGGGATGGAGGAAAATATTTGAAAATGAAAGAAGGTGTTGGAATAAATCCATTGGGAAAGTAGGTGAAATGAATAGGATAATTACTGAAGCAAAACTGTGGGAAGGCAAAATTAGGTGGTAAATTAATAGCAGAGAGAAGAGAGAGAGAGAGAAATTATAGAAGAAAGATGGGCATGTTGATGGTGTGATATGACTTTGTAGGTATTTGTGACAATATGCAACAATTATGTGAGGCAGATGGTGATTTGAAAAAGAATAAGTATGTTAGCTGGAATGACGAACTGGTATGAGGAGCTAGCTTTTTCATAAAGGGTCAAAGATGCTATCTGCCAAAGAGATATGGAAGGATGAGTGAGAGACTTTTCAGGCTATTAATATCATTAAAACAGGAAACCAGGCAGTTATGTGTTACAGAGGAATAAACCCTTGCCTGTGACAAAGGTGGCCTAGAGTGGGTTAGTAAACAAGGTGTTTGATGACCTGACCAGGGGCAGTCATAGTATGATGCTACTTCTGGAGTATCCATTCTTGTCTTGTAAGGCAGTTCAATCCACTGTAATATAAACTTGAGGCATCAGAAAGGCATAAAAAAATCCTACATTTGAACGTACACCAAGCAGGGTGTGTGATATATGTATCGGTGATAGCTGCATATTCATAAGTACTCATTTCCATATATCAGCAGCGTGAGACACTTGTTCAATTAGATTGAATTAAGCTAATATGCAGTTAGAGGAGGTATAAATCCTACCACCTGCCTAAATGATGTCCACTTCTTAGAAACCACACATGGGATATCTATTAATCAGCAGGCAAATGAGAGAGAATAGTCAAAAAAAAGTAAGAGACAGAGTAGCAAGCCAGTGGAACAACTGATTTGCAAAATATTATTTTGAGCTTGAATGACAAGTATCAGTGAATGAACTGATGCTCTACCTTGTGCAACTCTACCGCTGAGGAAGTTTTCCAGTAGAATGTAAAAGGCAATGGGTACGAGTCACAAAAAACATATAAACCACGAGAAAACAAATATATCTTTACTTTTGGGATGGAAACAGTTTAAGATAGGATGTCTTAAACTGCTGGGATCAGATACCTCTGCTAACATTTGTAATATGATTGCATTGTTTGGTTTCTTAAACATCTCTAGTGTTGACTCATCAGCAATCTGAATTAATGATGCCAGCAAATGTTTCTGCCAATGTAGATGACGTAAAAACAAGCTTACACTTCCTGAATGACTCAGCTTCCACGATATACAGTGGATCCTACAAGCATTTAACTAAGTAATGCTATAACAAGTAAATGTGCCCATAACTGACATGTGGGGGGCAATGAATGGAAACAGCATCAAGAAGAGCTCCCAGCCAAGGAGCAATTCCATTGACCTACTCCAGGGACTTAGAGAATTGGTGCTCTGTGTGCAGAAGATGGAAGATAAAGTCAATAAATTTGATAACTGAATGAGAGAAAACATTTTAAGGTATCTCATTTTAATGGAAGATGTGGAAAGGGGTGGATGAAATACATTTTATTAAAGAATTGTTAAAAGATAGCTTCCAATGATCTAAATGAACAGTGAATCTTTGAGGCCTGGAATGATGACCATAAGATTATAAATGTAAACATTTTTATGAGTGCATGCACCACTCCCTAACTCAAATGGTCTAACTCCTGGTCACACAACCTAAGGAAAAAAGAAGAAAAATTAAACTGTTATGTTTAGCACTTTAGTGAGTTAAAGTGTTGCTGAGTAGTGGCTCAATATATCATTAACTTTCTAAAGGAGCTGCTTAAAAACTCCTTGTCGCTGTTTACTGAAAGCTCATCTGTGGCAACTATTTTACACCCCATTCTCTAGTCAGAATCTTTCTAGGTAATTTATTTTGAAGCTAGTCCTTTAATTACAGAGACTATGTTTTCTGGAGAATGAACAATCTTGTACCGAACTTAATAGAATGAGTATTGTCAGATGAATCTTATTCCTAATTGTAGCATGTTAAAAAAACAAACTGCACAAAGGCAAAAAGGAAACAAAAACAATTTATTACTCAGTTTAGTGCCTTCATCCTAAACAAATGGACTTAATTAGAATTAAAGTACATTAATCAAACATTACTATAAACACATTTAAAGGTCTCATGACCAATAAACAGCATACCATATAAAAAGATATAAACTTATTTAAAAAGTAAAATAATTATGCTATTGTGTTAAAAAGTTAGTGAAAATGAATAATAATAGTTTATAAATTACAATTAAGCATATATATATATATATATATATATATATATATATATATATATATATCCCCTCTTAAAAATGTCAAAACAAACTTTATATTCAAATGCCCGTTCAACCCCTATGGAAGACCAGCATCAAGCCTGATCTGCCCCTTTAATTCTAACATTTCTAATACATTATTCAAATCACCACCCATCCCATCATTCACTATTGTGTCAAGAACAAATAAATAAAACTTCTTAAAGGACTGCCAAACCAAAGAATGTTTAGCCAGAGCATTAGTAATATTCCTGCTCTTATCGTCATGATAATGCTCACTAATACAGTCATTGAATCTTCTAAAAGTCTTGCCTATATAAAAGCAGTCACATGTTTTACACAAAGCACAACAGACCACACATACAGTAATGCAAGTACATCTACAATTTACTGTGTACTTTACCCCTTTAACAAAAACGCATTTACCTTCATTAATAAAACTACACCACTTACAACTCATGTACATGTTAAAACTAGGTGTATCTGCACAAGTCCTATTATTACTGCTACAATGAAGTTCTAATACATGCTTAAAGTTATTCCTTCTTATACCAACAAACATAGGAAAATCAGTAATATTACTCATAATATCAGTTTACCCATTAAAAAAAGCTTTCCAGTTGTTCTTAATATTTCTAATACCATCATTGCCAACACAGAAAGAAAGCACAGAAGAATTAACAAAAGCTATCTTAACATGTTTCAAACCAATGGATATTACTACATGAGCAGAACAGAGTCCCAGCATATCTAAAATAGGGACATACAAACCATGACTTTTTTAACTGTTTTCACAATATTAAATACTACACTTGATGCATAGCTCCTATATAAAACATATCAATTAAAAATTCTATTTCTGAATAAAATTACTCATCACCAGTAGTTAATCTAGCTGTTGTAATAGCTTGTGAATTTATAAAATGTTCCTTGAAAAATGTGTGCATATGCACTGTTACCATGATTAGAAATATTAACATAGGTAGGTTTCCTAAACAATTTAGAACAGAAATATTTATTCATATTTATGGAAAATAGCTCTAAGTGGCACAAGAAAAATGTACAAAAAAGCAGTACCAATATTGAAAGATTGTTTGAAACTACTCATTAGATCAAAATCTAGTTTGTCAGGTACATACAAAAATCATCACTAAACCATAAATTCAATAAAATATTATCAAATATTTTAACAATCAAGTTGTCTCCCCCTCTTCATGACTAAATTTGCAAAGGTGGTTGTCTTGCTTATACATTTATCCATCAAATATAAACAAATTATCGCCAAGTGCAATTTCTAATAAAAAGGTGTTGATATCCATATTAGTAAAGTTAGTCTCACTAGATAAAAAACTCCTGACCATTTCCATACCTGTATACTGTGGAATCACTGTAAAAAAAGATGTAACATGAGCAGTAATTAACAAAGGGATTATTTAATTTACCATTCAATACCAGTGCATTTAATTTACTTAAAAAATTCTGATGAATCTTTCACATTGGATGAAGTACGCTGAATAATGCTACTCAACTTTAAATCCAAAACTTTAGAAACCATTTCAGTCTTTGAACCATGTTCGTACTATAAGCCTAAAAGGAGGGTTAAAATAAATTTTATGTAACTTGGGAATCTTGAAAAACTTGGCCATTTTTGGCTGTTCAGCTGACATAAATTCAAATTCATAAGTATTCATCTGTCCATTATGATACAACTCTAATAAAACTAAATCAATGTATTGATAGGCTAAAGCTAAATTAACATCTCTATCAATGACACTATTATAAAAATTACAATCTGTAAGCATTTTTGTAATCTTTTTTCCCTATAACTGACTTAATCCATGATAACCATATCCCTGGTTTTCATCCAATATAACCCTGACTTGACTCATCAGGCTCATTGTAGCCTGCCTTTGTTTCTGGGGAAAAAACAAAAACAAAAAAAAAAAAAACACTTTTGTTCTACTAATTAACTGAAAAAAATCTTGTTGTTTGGGTTTACTTATTTAACATTTGTTTACTGGGAAAGTCCCACTGGGATAGAGCCCATTTTCAACAAAGTCCCAGGGAAACCCTCTAGACTCATGTTTGGGATGTGGGAGGAAACTGGAGCATACCCACGTGAATGCAAGGAGAACATGCAGTCTCAACACAGAAGGTACCCCAGTTGAGAATCAAACCAGAGAACGTATTGGTGTGAGGTGACAACACTAACTGCTGCACCACTGCACCACCCTGTGATTGCACTGAGATTTCTGAGTTTTCCTCATGTTCATATGGGGAGTTACACTGTCACATTTACAATGCAAGTGGAAACAAAACATTATTTAGAGAAATTTGCTCAAATACAAAATCATTAAATTAATGGCATAATCGATTGTAATCAACCCATCAGGAGATATTGTTAGGTGGCAAAAGAGAAAAGATATCAACCTCTAGCAATCTTCCTTGGAATTCAACCAGTGATTCTTCTGATGGTCAGTTAGGTAACTTATGAACCAGACAAGGTTGTGTGAGAGAGGTTAATGGAGGATAGCTCATAAATATGTTTTTGGTGGGAAACTGTATCAAAGGCCTTAGATAGGTTGAGGAATACAGAGAAGGTGAAAGAGCCATTGCTCCTTTGTTGGTTGACTGTTCTAATGAAAATAATTAGGGCTGTTGTCATGCTATGTTTAGGCTGGAATCCATGCTAGGTGGGGGATATAAGGTTGTTTTTCAAGAGATGGATGTGAATGCATTTTTCCAGTAGTTTTGCTATAGAGGAAAGGATAGCAATGGGTTGATAATTAGAAAATATTTGAAGGTGCTGCCTTTATGCAGAGGGATTACATGGGATACTTTCCATAGTGAAGGCACGTATTGTTCAGTGATGGGCCAATTTATCAGGATTGATATGGGGTAAGCAATTATACCTGCAGCAAATTTGAGGTAACCATGGGGCAGTTGGGCAGTGCCTGAGTTTGTATGGGGTGAAAGTGGAAGGCATCAGGATTTGTTTCTATTTTTGTGGGTATTGATGGATAAAAATTGTTATTTTTTTTTACTATTGAGAGTACAGAGTTAAAAAATTGAAGTGGCTATGTTGTCAGAGGAGTCTGTTTTTGTTGGACATGGGGTAGTGGCTTGACCAGGTTTGAACAGTTGATTTATGGCTCCACAGAATTTTATTGGATTATTTTGGTGCCTTTTTTGGATTGCTGTTTATTGTTATTTTTTGTAATGTTTGATTTTTTTTTTGGTAGATTACAAATTTGCTGTTAGTTTTGAAGGATAGTTGTTTTTTTTTTTTTTTTGTTGTTAATTTCTGGTGGTCGTGCCATGCTTTGTCTCTCAGCTTGATGAACTTTTTGTGTCAGAAGAAAGCCAGGGAATGTATCTAGCTTTTTTACATGTTCTCCTAAGGGGGGGCTAGCCTATTTAGAATGGTGAGTAATCTGTCATTCAAATACTGAACAGCTAGATGAAAATGGAGATATTTTAAGGAGGACTAGTTGACTTGGAGAAGTATGATAAAAGCTTCAGAAGGAAAGTTAGTTCTGTTGTAGACTAGTTTGTAGATGCTGTCTCTAGGGGGACAAGAGTGCCGTTTTAGCAGGTAGTTAGGCAGGTGATCACTCAGGCTGTTTGGAAGACAGCCTGAGTTATAAGAGTTTGGACTAGTATTATTAAGGACCCAGATATATGTACAGTTAGATGGTATATGTGAGGAGTAGTGAGCAATGGTTTTATGGAAATCATGGATTTTGTTCAGTAGGCTTCTTAGGTTAAAATGTAATATTAAGAAGAAGTCTGAGGATCTGCACCACAAGTTATTTGTAAGTTGTGAGAGACATGCAGTTGCAGGGTTGGGATTCTTTGGGTGGTGAGGTGGGCCTGTATTAGAATTTTTTTGTGTGGGGAGGTGGGCCTGGATTGGGATGTATGTCTCTGCATAGTAGGATTTGCGTAGTCAAGGTAGAATGTAGGTGCATAAGTTTGCAAAGTCATCTCGGGAATTTGTGAGTTTGGTTGGAGTAGCATTTTAATTGCAGATGTTTCAATGAGATGAGTTATGTGATAGAGTTATTAAATAGTTGAGATGATATGTTAAAGCTGATTGGAGAGGTAGGGGGTGTAGATTAGCTGGGTAAGTTGGGGAGTGGGTAACTGTGATGCATAGGTTATGACAGTATGTTTAAAGGTAGACAGGTAGTAGAAAGGTTGTTAGCATGGTGAGTAGAAGTAGCATGTTGTTTGGAAGTGTTTTTAGTAAAGTCAAAGAAGTCTTGGAGTCTTCATGGATGGGTGGGGGTAATATTGAGTAGTTAATAGAATTGTCTAGTTTAATTAAGTGTGTGGTTGAACAGGTGGGTGCTTGATTGGATAATTTAGATTGGATAGGACTAGGAGTGGGTGTATGAGAGGGAAGTGTATAAAACTAGGGAAATGGAGGTGGGTGGGAATAGGGGTAGGGTAGAAATGTGGAGTGAACCAGCTCAGGTTGCACCTGATATGCACTGTCTTCAGAAATAAAACTGACAGCACTGTAACTTTATACTTGTATGCAGCCACATGTTCCTTATACAGGTTAGGTTGTTGAATATAGTTAGAACACAATTGCGCTATTAGGCATTGGACCTTGCTTTTAGTTTTATTTTGTATTTTTCCCTTTCAAAATCATTTTCTTAGAAGGACACTTTGTAAAAGATAAACAGCTACACTATGGTCTAAGGATAGAAATGAAATGGGGAGGGGTTTGTGCATTACAGTGATGTGTGAGGGAATCTGTTCCTGGTAAAAACAGGTAGATTAATAGTTTCTAAGATGGAAAAGCATACATTGACACACCTAGGAAATTAATGCGCCTTTAACACCACTAGAGTCATAGGTAATAGTTGATATTTTACTTGTGGTGACCAGGTGACTGTGCTTAGTGTTCCTTGGGTTGGATATAGTTAGCAAGAATTGGAGAACGAGGAGCTGGGGATCTAAATCCTAGAAAGGAGAAGTGGGAAAAAAGGGGAAGCAGGTTAGGGAAGAATATGAAATAAAAAATATAAAGTATAATATGCTAAGATCCATCTAACCTGGGAGGGTACTAAGAGAGTAGAGAGAAGAAAGAGGTAAAAGTGTATTAGTAGAGAGGAGCAAATAAAAATAATGAGGTAGTGCAGAGTAGGAGGTGAACAACAGCATGAGCATTAACAGTTTCACTTAATTACCAAAAATGTACAGTGACTGTACTGTTGTCTTGATAAAAAGACACAGTAGCATATACATTAGCAAAAATACACCCTGTAATGTAAGCTCAATCTGTCTAGCATTTCTAATATATGCTTGCAGAGATATGCACTTTCATCAAATACATATGGTTGTTCTACTATCACAAGAGAAAACGTACATACAGAACAGCAGGAAAACAGACAAATAACTACTATTACTGCAGTTGTAACATCCTTGAAATAGTCTGGCTAACTTAAAAAAACAGAGAAAATACAGATTGGCATGCATTAGTTGATGTCCCAGCAGATATAATGTTTTATTGAGATTGCCTGTTACAGCATACAGTTGGTATTTTGGGACCTGTGTGTTCTGTACTTAAAGTACAAAGAGCTATGCATTTGCAGATTACAAATTATTTGGCTATTGACTAAACCACATTTAGTCACTATAAAATAAGATGACATTTAAGTGGTAAAAAGTGCATAACTATGATATTTATGGAAAGGAACAAACACAGCTTGTAATAAGAGTGCCTTAGCAGTATTAACACACTGTACTTGTAGACTTAGATTGCATGAGTAACACAAGGTTATTGATATTGCAGCAATTTTACCTAACTTAACATCTGTGTAATCACATAAAACAAATATTGTCCTAGGAGCAGACTCCACATATCACAGTGCAAGACAGGGCTGTAAATGATAAAGAAAAAATATGCATACACATGGTAGACTAAGCCGTGCAAGGGATCTTGTGAGGTCAAATAGTTTGAAAAAACACCCTTACTATTCAGAGCTGTAAAGCCTCATGGTGAGGAAAAAACATAATACAAATATAGTAGACGGACCCGATAAGCACTGCCTTCAGGAATTAAACTGTCTGTGAGTAGTGATAACATTACACATCTATACACCCACTTGTTCCTTATACAGGTTAGGTTGTTGAATATTGCTAGAACACAATTGCATTATTAGGCATTGGACCTTGCTTTTTGTTTTATTTTGTATTTTTCTCTTCCAAAATCATTTTCTTAAAAGGATACTTTTTAAGAGAAAATCAGCTACACTATGGTCTATGGATAGAAATGTAGAGGGGGTTGTGCATTATGGTGAAGAGCAAGGGAATCTGTTCTCGATAAGAACAGGTAGATTAATAGTTTCTAAGGTGGAGAAACATACATTGACAAGTCTAGAAAATTCATGTTTCTTCAACACCACTGGGTTTGCTGGTAATAGCTGATATCTCATTTTTTGTGACAGGGTGACTGCGTTTAGTGTTCTTTGGGTTGAATATAGTTAGCAAGAACTGGAGGGCAAGGAGCAGGGCTTCTAAAATATTGACACACTAGGAAATGATTATTTCTTCAACACCACTGGGTTTGCAGGTAATAGTTGATATCTTATTTGTGGTGACCATGTCACTGTGTTTAGTGTTCTTTGGGCTGAATATAGTTAGCAAGCCCTGGAGAGCAAGGAGCAGGGCTTCTAAAACCTATCTAGTATTACCTCAGATAAAGGAATGGAGAGAGAGATACAAAACAATTATTGGGCAATTTTGCTTATCAAAATGCATTAAGAAATATATGATAGGGTCCTGCAATGGGACTTTTGTGTGTGCCTAAATATCCAGTGAGAGAAAAGCAGCTTAGATTTGTGAAGGTGTGGTCATCAAAGGCCCATTGGTGCTCATAACTGGATTTTGCAAAGAAAGGAAAAGCTGCAGGAGATAAATGTTGACAGCTACTTTTATTTGACATTGAGAGGAATTATAATGCATTGATCAGATGACAAACGACTATAAAACACACACTTTTAATAAAATAAAAACAACCGGTAAGTGCTTTCATTCGTATAGAACTTCTTCGCTTACTGGTTGTTTTTATTTTATTAAAAGTGTGTGTTTTATAGCCATTTGTCATCTGATCAATACATTTTTTGGATTTATTACATGACTATTGGAAGCCTGATGTTTTGTTAATACACTTACTTTAATTTTCTTGCTTGAATTTATCCAGCATTGTCGAAGAAGAAGAGCATGTGATATGAAGAAAACTTTTTACAAAGCTCCAACTGTAAGATCATTGAGAAATTGCTCAACATGTGGAAGGTGGTTAGACGGTTGAGACATGAGTTTCCTCTATTTCTGTTACTATTTTTGTCAATGGAATGTGTTTTAGCTCACCATTTAGGGGAGATAATCATAGTGCATGGACAGAACACATTAAATAGTATTAGCCTTTTTGCAAGTGATTGCACAGTGTTTTTGTCAAAGTGGAATGCATCTCCATTTTGAGGTATTGCATATTTTTATATTGTTTCATGCAGTATTTAGCTTGGATAGTCATTCAAAAAGTCATCATAAATGCTGATAGAAGGGATTCATTTTAAGTGTAAACTCTTGGCAGAAGAAATAGGGGAAAATATTTAGGTTCAAAAGAGTAACAATTAGCAGAGAAAAACAGGACAAAACCAGAACAGCAGTAAAAAACCTGTATGTAACAGGAGTAACTTTGGGGCATTGTAGAGTAGAATATGATTGATATAAACTATAAGGATCCATTAAGTTTATTATAATTAAACATATTCTAAAGAGTTCTAAATTGATGAGGGGAATGGCAGAGGAGGGTTAGTAAAGATAGCTTCACCAGGGCAGAGAAATAGCAAAATGGATGTTGATGACTGAGAGATTAATCAAGGCAAGAAAAGAGAGGGAAGGTTGTTAGTAGTGAGAAAAATAAAGATACAAGTGATGGAAGATAATGTCAAGGGTCTGTTACGGGGCATGTACAATTCCCTGATCTTGTTGGATGATTTGGAAAACAGAATGAATATAGAAGGGAAAGAAATATTTTCATTTGTGTCTTTTTTTTCAGGTGTCATCAATAGAGACAGACTACAGTGGATGATTATTTTGTTGAAAGGGTAGGAAAACAATATGGAGGGATGGAAAAGAGGGACAATACAGATAACTATCTTCAAGCTACTGGTTAAAATGGGGAAGATTTTAGTTTTAATTGGATAAAGGTCAGAGATGTGCAGATCTCTTAAAGATGTTGAGAGAGTTTATAACAATTGGTGCCTCTTTATCAATAGTACATACACCTGCTTGACTGAAATAAATGGAAATTAGAATGTGAGAACATTTTTTTGAAGATGTGGAGACAAGATTTTAATGATTTTTGTATGTAGTGGTCAAGTTTGGTGATGCAAGAAGTTTGCATGAGTTTTATCAGGCAGATCTACAATGAAGTTATGGATTAATACAGTAGCTATTACTCAGCAAGCTGAGTAAGATGGAAATATCTGTAGTTATGCTGGAGATGAGGTGGGTATAGCACTTGTTTTCAGAGAAATGGAAGTCTTAATTACCTGAAATGGATGTGATGAAAAGAATAGTTCAATCTTGGATGCAGCTGAGTGAATGTTTACAAGTCTAACCAAGCTGGAGTATGTGAGGGGAAATAGTACAGGGATAACCAGGGGATAAAGAGAAGGGAAAAAAACAAACAGATGAAACTGCTGTGTTATAAAAGAAAATGTGAAACAACCACTCCAGAATTTAGGTAAAGAGGCTTATGTATGCAAAGTATAAGGTTATATATAAGGGGTCTATATCACTTTATGGAATCCTCAATCCATCAACCCCCTATTCGTTGAACTTAAAAAAATCCAACATCATTTCAACGAACACTTAGATCATCGAAAAGTTTTCCTAGGAAGAAAGATTACCCAGCTACCAGAGTGACCGTAAGACAAACTACATAATTTTAAACTCAGCAAGGTGGGGGGCATTGCCCCCCCCAAACATGGGGGGTGCACAACCCCACACACACCCTAATTATATATGCCAGCTCTGAAATCACACTACATTGGGGAAAAGGGCAAATTTGTAACAGCAGACAAGTAACTCCCTTCCCTGGGATAACTTTTCGATGATGTAAGTGTTTGCTGAAATGATGTTCGATTTTCTAAGTTCAACAAACAGGCGTTCAATGGATTAAGGATATAGGAATCCATATATAAGTAGGAGCTGTGGAGGGAGAGGCACAAAGAGAGATTGATGGGGGAAAGTTGAAAGGTCGCGTCAAGTGCAGAAGGTGGATAGGAAGTAACATTATGACATTTGTAGCTTTGAAAGTATTGATGACTGGGATAATATGGAATTCTGTATTTGATACATGACAATTAAAATACTTCAAGGCAGGGATATTGGAGATGATTGAAAAAAGGGAGAGTAATGTATGTGGAAGGTTGGGGAAATAAGAAAGCAGTTTGATCTCTCCATTTTTTTTTTTTAATTCATGACGTTATGCAATTAGATTTTTGCTTAATAAAGCCATCGCATATGATTGTAATAGGTCATATCACTGTATTCTTTTATCTGATGTCAACAGAAATGTATGACTGAAACTCTACATAGCTTGTAATTAAAATGTATATGTACATCCTTAAAAAGTAATAACAAATGAATAGAAAATAGCCAACTGGCTCACGGACAGAACCCACATGGTGAGAGTTGAGGGAGCTAGGTCCAACTCTAAACTGGTTACAACTGGCATTCCCCAGGGCACAGTCCTTGGACCCCTCCTGTTCTGCATATACTTCTCAGAGGTACAGGCAAGTACAGGAGGACTATGGCTGACCAAGTTCGCAGACGACTGCAAACTAGGGGCTATAATTGACTCTCTGGCTAACACAGACATCCTCCAAATGGGTCTCACTGAGACGGATACCTGGTGTCAAAATTATGGCCTCAAGCTAAATGCCAAAAAGTGCATAGTCATCCCCTTTGGAAAAAACAAAGTACCCACAAACTACCACATAGGTGGTAGTCCCCTAAATATGGAAGATGTAATAAGGGATCTGGGGACCCAAGTAGATAGTAATCTCTCCTTTGATAATCACATTGCCAAAGTGGTTAGAAAATCCTTCTATGTGACTCACCTAATCACAAAAGGGTTCGCATCCAGATCAAAAGAGGTCATTGTGCCCTTCTACTCATCACTCATCAGACCCATCATAGAGTACAATGCCCCATTTGTGATGTACCTTACAAGACACCTGCAACAGCTGGAAAGACCACAGAAGTACCTCACCAAGAGGATCACTGGCCTCAAACAGATGCACTATGCAGCTCAACTGAAGAAACTCCAACTGTACTCAGTTGTATACCGCCTACTCAGAGGTGATCTCTGCCTGACATACAAGGCCATGTCCAACCCAGAATTGATGGACATGCTCCATCTAAAGAAAACCATATCCCTTTGAGCCACATGCTCTAGGGTTCTAAATCTCACCACAACACTAAATAAGATGTGCTGGAGGGATAGATTCCTGTTCCAGAGTCTTCCCATGCTTTGGAACAAGATCCCAATCTACATTAGGCAGAGCTCCTCGCTAACACTCTTCAAGAGAAACCTTGACCAGTAGATGGGAAACAGAAAGTTTACCCCGGGGATCACTTCAGTGGCTCTGCTGGACAGAGGCACAGGGAACTAATCTAAGGGGGCGGCAAAAGCCAACACATTCTGGTTAGCTTTATAAATGCCTTCGGACAGATAGCCTAGTACCCAGCTATGAACCTATGAAATAATTTATAAAGTGAATGTCTTTTCTAGATAGATAGATAGACAGATAGATAGATAGATAGACAGATAGATATTTCACTGTATTTAAGGATGTGAAATTATTCAGCAAGCTGTTGCATATTTGCCATACATGATGCACTCTAAATTTCCCAAAAGTAGCCAATAAAGCATTCTTTACTTGTGGTATAAAATGCATTGCTCAACATTGCGCAATCAATTAAAAAATACATGGAAACAGACTGGAGACCAGTGTCTGAAGCACAAATGGATACTAACCTTTAGAGTACAACCTTCATTTTGCATGACAAATCATTAACCTGCGTGTCCTAATTAAACTAATTGTTGAAAATATTTCAGTATGCATATAATTTCTGTAATTTAATTACATTTTAGTTCTGAATAAAACAGAGCAAAATAATAAAATGAGATTGAATGTTAGTAATCTACATTTTGTTACGAGCAAATTAAAACTTATGTCAGATCTGAAAATGAATGCTTTAGCTCTCTGTGGCCAAAAGAAAAGCTTAACTTAGAATTAAAAGTTAACTGAGCAAACCACATTTTAAGTACCTGTGGTTATACAACTTATTTATTTTAAACCTTTCAGCAACATGAGATTAAAATACATAATTCAACCAGTTTGTGATAGTTTTGTCAAAATATGTGTCATACCTTTACAGTTCTGTTTCTATTTGTGTCTCCATAGAATTTTGCCTTTGATCAAAATTCTCCCTTCTGTTTCATAAACTTACAGTAACCAGACAGAGTTCACATGAATATCTTTACTTTACTTATAGATTTGTTGCAGCATTGGATGTTTTATTACAATTCAATGATGATTTGAGTCTATCACCTTCATCTTATTATAACTATTTTTTCTTCTCATTTCAAAAAACATCTTTCCTGTTTTTTGAGGTTTCCTTCATTTAGACATATCTAACAATGAATAACCACAGCCACTGGATGTATACCAACATAACTCTTTTACACAAAGATGAATGCTACAAGAGTTATCCCTTATGTGTGACTTGCTCAAGTTCAGCTAGAAAATGGCTTTCAGTCTGTTGGCATATGCAGAATTCCTTTCTTCCTTAACTTTGTACAATAAACATCCTTGTTGTCTCCAGCATACATCATGTATGACTTTTTTATTTTTCTGGAAAGTTATCGTTTTATTCCTCTCTCTTGGAAAACATCTAAAATCTGACTTCCATTCATTAGTCTCATACTCCCTATTGCAGCCATTATTTGTTGTAAACTTTTCTTTGTTTGCACCATGCTCTATTTCTTTGCATTGAGCCTCTTTCATGGATTCATAGGTTGGTACTAGGCTATCGGCCCTAGGGCCTATACAAGCCTAGCCATAACAATTCCCTGGCTATTTCTTCCCACACTATTTACTTTCCTTTACAAACGGTTATGTTCTTGTGCTATCAGCCCACATCTTATTGTTTCTTTGGATCTCCCAACTTAAATCCATGTATGTTTCTTTCTTGCATACCCCTTATCTGCTGTCACGTATCTTCCATTCATTCATCATTATCGAGTAGAAAACATAACTAAGTTTTTCCCCTGCTGCTCAGCCATATGTAAAATTTCCTTTTAGAACCTTATTGGGTATATGGAGGAGTTATATTTTACTCTAAAAGCAAAAAAAAGGCAAAGTTGTTAACCACACTTCAGCAGTGCTATAACCTGTTGTCACACTAAAATATAAACGGTGACCATCACATAACAGAGCTGAAAAACTAAAACAGTTTTAAAAGATGAAATGCACTGTACATTGCCACATTCTTTTTATATGTTTCAACACTTAAAACTGTTAGAAGATCAAATATATACCTTACTTCATGCCACTGTATGTGAGGGAGATCAAAGTGTATTATAGCTTTCAAAGCTGTAAAAACCTTTGACTTATACTTAATATTTTTCTTTCTCTTTTTTTTTCTTCCTTTCATCTTTGTGTACATCAGAGCAGCTACTGCTCTATTAATAAGACTTATGTGAAAAAAAACTAAATGTAGTACATGGAGCAGGTAAATCTCCTTGTGTTACAAATATCAAAGCAATGTAGTTGGATGCTCAAAAAATGGTCGTGAGGTTTCCTTTTAAGCTTTGCTTGTTGCTGCTGTCATGGTAAATTTGTCAACATCCATTTCTTGAGCATATAACAACTTGGTTATGATCAGACACCTGGTTATAATCCCCTATTATTACATGTCAATATTAAGGCATTAAGATGTGCGCACTGTACCATTAAAAAGTGCATTCACAGGGATCTTACATGGTGCGAGCCTTCAGAGACAGTGCCTTCATGTTTTTGAGAGTGTGGTTATGTATATGTAATGCATACCTCAGAGAGCCATGATGCAGAGATAAAACAAGCAGGTATAATTCTAAGGTAATTCTGAGACTTGTTAAGGTTACATTAAAGTTTAAAGAAGTGTTTTATTTAAAAATATATATATATATATGTACTTAATATTGCTATTAGCCATGGGATACTGAAAATAAGGAAAAAGTAAATGTAGCAAAAAATTAATAGAGTTTACCTTGCAAATCCTCAGCCATGTGTTTTAAAGTGCACACCAAAGGCTTTTTTTGCATGTGATTGGTAAAGGGAACAATCTCTGTGAATCAGAAAAAACCTTAAGCTGCCGTGCCCAAAACTGCAATTTATATAACCATGCAAAATGTGATCCAAACATAAATTTACTGACAATAAGAAAACCTTACTATCAACTAATCTGCATGCCTTTGAATCAGGTGAATTGCTGGCAGTGCATTGTATTGACTCAGAAACTTCCCTCAGTCACACACACACACACACACACACACACACACACACACACCATTACACACACACACACACACACACACACACACACACACACACACACACACACACACACAGTGTGAGACCACTCATACTGCTATAGACATGCACATATACTGTTACATACAATTGCACACCTCACACTGCTGCATTATAGATCCCCACTGACTGCAATAGATCACTGCTATATTTTGTTGTATGATTTTAAAATGGCTGGCCAAGCTTATGCAGCTGAGCTATTCTTTGAATACCAGGGTATATTATCTTCACTTATTAATTGCCATTTTAAATAGTTAGACAATGATTACCAGCCCACCTATATATTAGTATAACATTTTCATTTTTGGATAAACAATTATTTAACAAGTACTGTGTTTGACAAAAGGTACTGGGTTGTAAGACAATATTTATTTTTCAGGGTGAATTAGTACTTCAGAGTGCAACATGAAAACTATGCTATTGTTTGCATCATAACGCATAAAGTTGTACAAAATAGCATTTGGCTTGTATGTAGCTGCCAGTGTGTATGTAAGTGTGCATGTTTTACAATGACGTAAGTACTTTCAACAACTCAGTAGAGCTGGACATCATAGCAGCTCAATGGATGTATCTTTGCCCTTTAGGTTTTGAGTCTGGGGTTCACTTCTGATCACTGCCTGTATGAAATCTGCATAATGTCTCAGTGTAGCTTTACTCTGAGTACTCAGACTTCCTGTTACTTTCCATGAGCATGCCGGTTGAGTGGCTGCACTGAATTTTCACATATTTATATACTCTGCTCTCTTGATTATTGTGCCCTTATTATGGTTGAAAGAACTGTAAGGACCAGCCCACTTGTCTTGTTATCAAATGCTGCAATAAATAAATAATAATAAACATGAAACTGTATTCTGGCTTTCTGGAACGGATGGATGTAAGTTCCTCCTGTGACCCAGCTGACCTTGGAATAAATATGGACATTACGGCCAGCACAGCCTATAAAGAAGAATGGTTGTAAATGAACAATCCTCAAAATGGAAAGGACTTGAAAACTGACAAGTGGAGAGGTCAAAGAAGAACACACACACACACACACACACACACACACACACACACACACACACACACACACACACACACACATGCACACACACACAGATATATATATATATATATATACATACATATATACCCATACACAGATTTCCTTCTAATGAACTCTTCATTTGCTTCTCCATGCCTGTCTATCCCCTGCAATATGAATAGGTAATTGGCTCCTTAACCCTTTTACTGGCTTCATACATTTTTTTTTCACTTTGTAGGCAGTGAGGGAAGCTATTAGATTAGGTTATGGGCAAAACAGACAGTGTAGGAGTACACAATAAGAAATCATGTCTACCATTCAATAGGTCCTATAGGCAACAAATAGTCATTACTCTTGTAAAAATGCAGGCAATATATTTAAGAATGCTACTAACGACATATATGTAAAAGACATAATGAGCAGAGCTGTGCAGATTTCTCAGGGTCCTGGAATTATTCCACAATTAGTCAGCATTATATAATAAGACTGAAGGAATGACAGACCTCTTTTATGTCCCTTTTTTGAAGGAACATTCATATTTTCAGCCCTGAAATGTCTCCACACAAGATGTCCCTGCATTTGGAGGTCTGCCTCTATTTTCAGGCTTCACACAATTTTCTGAATCCCATCTCAACTTATGTAATTTTTAAGGAATTTAGTGTATAGAAAACCACTCTACATGTCCAACATACTAGTGGCAACAATAATTTAAAGAAAGAGGATATGCATCTTACATCTCCTATTTTATGAAGCAAAAATACATGACCTTTTGTGGTAGAATTTTGCAATGCATTTCATTAGAGACTATAGATTTACACTGTCTCTTTGATAATGTACTTATATTCCCCATTATTTTAATCACTCTCTGCTTTTTTAAACATGTTTCTAAGTAGTATCTCATATTCCTATTGGAAGCAGGAAGAGTTGTATGTTGTTTGGTATTAACATTTTATGGTAGTCAGAGGTCCAGATTTTTAGCTGTATGTTCCTACTTTGCAAAGGCCTTTGTTCCTGTTTTCAATGTCTGCAGGCTGAGAGGTATGAGGGGTGAAGCTCTGTGACATCACGGACAGCATATCCGCAATAACATAAGAAGAAAAACAGCCAACAGATGTCTTTGAGTAGCAGATGTGTTTAACTTATTTCATGTGACAGTGATCAAAACAATATAAAAAAGAAGTTACTCATACTTCTTGAATGTGATACACAATATGGTGGCTGTTAAAATTTGGATGATGCACAAGTCTTTGTGCCTGTGTGATCACTGCCAATATCTGTATATGCTATTTATAGTACAGAGTACACTTTTTATGGATTGTTAACATTTTTTCAGAGCTGTGCATATTTTCAGCCAATTTTATACATCTTCAGTTATTAGAAAATGCAATGGACATGCAGCTACCCAACAGCAAATATATCCCAAACCATTAAAGAACCTTTTTCTGCTTCCTGGTGTGGTTAGACTCACCATCAAACCTCTCAGAACAGGAGCACTGTCTGTTTGCTAGACATGCTTAGAAGGATATGGCAAACCATTGGAAGGAGAGGGAATCATACAATTGGCTGCAGGAACTAGCACAGACTAATGCCTCTGTGCTACTCGCTAGGCTCATAAAAATTGAGTAAATAGCAAGAAAAAAAAAGAAAAAAAATGTACCTAGTCTCTCCATTTCAAAAATGAAGTTACATGGTTTTAAGTCACAGAGACCATGAGAAAACAACAAAATCATATCAGTGTGTAAATAGCATTGATAAGCATCAGTGCAGTGCTTATTCAGTTTAGCCATCTGCATACAATGTAGGTGATACAGAGACCCATGCTCAGCAAACAGACATGCCAGCAGTGTTTGCAGAGACAGATATTCCTGGCTTATCACAGTCTGACAAAAGAGCCGGTCATGGATCAGTACTGGTTTAAATGTCCTCTGATCCACAAAGGCTATGACAACTGCTTACTTCATATGTATCTCACAAGTGTGTGGCAGTACCATACAGTTAAAAGGAAAAGTATGCATTGCATTATTTACTTGGGCCACAATTATTTTCAACTGGCAATCATGGGATATACTGTGGACTCTCCCATTCTTGCAATCTGAGGATCCTTTGTAAATTCCTGAGGATTTGTTAATTCACATTGGGAATCATATGCAGTTTCTCTTTAAGCAGCAGGACAGAGACAGGACCATGTTTACTCTTTGAAACACTGTCCTCCTCCCTGCCATGGTAAGTGCTAATGAGTGTATGAATTTTCACTTAAATCCCAATGTGGTTACGTTTGTTTGTTTTTCCAAGAAGAAAACCTACCTTTTTTGAGGTAATTCTGCAGTGCAGATGGTTATTATAACCAGTCATTACATGACCCCAGGACAACATTCAGCTAGGAGATGTTACTTAGGGCCAGCTTGCTGGTAAGTATGGAAAGCAGAGTACATAATAATGCTTAAGGGTGTTAATTAATACTTCAGGTGATGTAAGAACACAAGTAATGAGGTTTGGTAACAAACCAATTTATCCAGGGACATCTTTGGGTAGGGTCAGTTAAATATAGTAGCGGGAATTAAGAGGATGGGGAGATGAAAGGGTTAAATGGAAATGAGGGATGATTGAGAGGAAATGAAGTAAGGGTAGGGAGGGGCTTAAAGGGTTTAGGCAAGTGTAACTGGGGAAGGAATCACAGTTTGGCATGAACTTGCTACCTACCCTTCCTCTCCTTTTGTGGTGGCATAGAGGTAATTGTGGTTATTTTCAGTTTGGGTAGGGCAGAGAAGAGGGGCAGGCTTGCCCTCTTCTGTTCCCCCTCTGGTGTTGGATGTTCCATTCAATGAGTTGGGAAAGGAAAGTGATTAGTTGGACATTGCTTGAGAAGCAAAATAAGCGAGCAGAGGTAAGCTGCTTATTTGGTTGCATGTGTAATTCAATAAATGGTAAATGAAGTGAGAGGTGAGTGGTATGGTGCTTTATAAGTAAGCTAGTGGAGGCATGGATGCTGCTTACTGGGTCAGTATGAGCAGGGTCATGCTATCCTAGTGAATGTTACATGGATGTTATGCCCAACCATGCCATGTGTCAGTTGTAATTAATAAATATTGGTTAACAAAATTATGTTTATGGAAGTTTATTAAAGGACGTCAGATGTCATTCAGTGTGATGTGTTTATTGAAGGGGGCAGGGGCAAACCAATGGCCAAGGACATTAGTGCAACATTCCAGAAGCTTTGCAGGACATCAATATATTGCTGCCCATGACCATACCCATATTGTTTTGAAATATGCATTTCGTCTGGCTGATCATGCTTCAGATACTTTATCACATCTAGAGGGGCACCTCAGTACTCACTTGACAAGTAGAGCAATATTATTATTTTATGTTATACATGTACAACTTCATTGTATAAAAGATTATTGTCTAGGCTAATGTCATTGATCTGGGTGTACCTCATCTTTAGTGGAGAAGAGTGACAGCAGTGACAAAGATTATAGCAGATCTAGACAAGTCTCCACAGGCAAAGAGTGCAGCACATGCTAGCACAGGCAAAGAAGAAGGATTTGGTATAGATCTGTGTATCATGACATCATAGAAGTGAAAGGCCAATAAACAGTAAAGTGGCACGGATCGCTTTGGAAATTGTAAAACTAATGCAGGCTGTGAGGTGCGGTGAATGGTGTTTTTATATTGTATGTCTGAAATCATTGCACAGCAGCAACCATTTCTAGCCCTGCCCCTCCTGTCTTTCTCTCTCTCTTTAAACTCCCACTACGTCTGTCAGGCCCTCACCTCCTTTTTCTCTTTTTCCTCACCTTAAACTCTCACTCAGTCTACTATCTTTCTGTCTCTTTAAACTCCTACTCAGTCTGCAGTTTTAAACTGCAATGCTATTATTCTCCTTAACTGAACCTGTGTGAAGTTTCAGGTAGAATTTTGAGTGACATAAACACATTTCCAATGTAACATGTCATTTACTTCAACATATGAGATGCTTATTCTAACTCTCATCCACTCTGTGCTCTTAACCTGTAAATTTAATTGTTTAATTAAACTCTTAAAAAGTTTATTGTATTACATTTGAGTGCCATACTCACATGTCCCAAGTTACATTGTCTGTTGATTTTTCATGACCTTACAAGAAGTTTATTGTAATGAATTATAATGCCAAGAGAATGTCATAATGTCTTAAATGTTTGAAATGTCTGTATGTGGAGCATTTCTCCCAGGTCCTCCACTGAAAACAGGTCCTCTTGACCCAGTCAAACAATCCTGGTAAACAAATGTCAAATAAATAAATAAATAAAATGTCACACACATCAGCCATCATTATTTGTACAGGTACCAAGGAACATGCATCATATTAAGAATTGAATACTTAGTGTGGTAGACATGGATAAGCAATTTCATTGCCTAGGCATAGAATTACTGCATACTTAGAATACAGCTGTATATAGCCTCTAGTGTGGCTCTCACCAGTGTCTTATTGCTCCTGTTGCAGGTAGTCTGGGTAGGCTCCTTCCCTTCAGGATGAGCAAGCTGGGATTAGCCATTCATCCTCCACCACCTGTTCCCTCCAGTGCAATTAATCAAGCAAGCGTTGTGTATGTTGTAGTCAGGACTTTATACCTCTGTACCATGGGACTGATCTTTAATTTAGGTATTGATCAAAATATTATTGATAACATGGTCCTATTACATAAGAGGCAAATTATGAACAGAATTAGTGAACTCACGAGCTGTGATATGAAAAGTTATAATGTGTTCATCTATCATTAGATTATATGGTACCAATTTTAATGGAAAAGATTTTATCTTGGCACAGTATATTTTCCTGCATGCTACTGAAGAGGCATTTTGTTCACGGCCAGAGGAATAGCTGACAATGACAGGTGGTCAGGATGTGATTATACAGTGAGAATGTATTGTTTTTGTAATGTTTGGAATACTAGGAATGATGGAAACTTTATAAGCTGTTACCTGGATACTTTGTAATTGAAACATGTTATAACAGTACTTAAAAGGATAAATAATATTCTCCATGTAGTTCTGATGACTCAAGAAAACAACAGAAATTCAGATATGTAATATCTGCTTTGCTAATAAATGGCAGTCATGTTTCATAAAAATAATTTCTGAGCATCATCAGGAGAAAACCGAGTTTCCAAGCTATATACAAAGGTACATTATAAACAAAAATGAATGAGATTAAATTGTTATCATTCATTGTTAAAAATAAATGAATGATTTTCAAATGCTATCATGGGTTGTGATTAACAAAACATGGAAGAGACTTGAAAAGCTGTTTAACTTGTGTGTGTCTGTCTATATGAGAGAGACAGAGGGAGAGAGATAGAGGATTCTTACATGTATTAAGGTAGACAGTAAATTTGAAATCTGTATCTAGAAAATCAGAAAGAAAGCTAAATTAAGAAACTGCAAATTAATATGCACAGAAAATGGAAGAGAAAGAAAATACTCATTTGATGGATTGCAAGTAGTTATGCAGGCAATACAAACCCTGATTTCGAAAAGATATAGAGAAGGCAACATATATGTCTGTATGTCTGCTGTAGGGATGGCAGAAAAAATCAAATTATATTTCTGCTCACCTTTGGACACTAAAACAAATAATTAACAGGGGGATAAGTTTGACTAATGATAATGAGTCCCTGCATTGTAAAATTCATACACTGCTGATTCAGAAATAAATTTTTAATATCCAGCACAAGAGTCAAAAATCATTTGGCACCAGAGTTAATGACTCTGTCAATGACTAGTATTACTACAGTATTGATAACTTTCAAAATGGTGTATCATACTTTAAAATCATTTACTGTGAATAAAGCTAGTGTTCAGGCAATAAAACAAACTCTGAATTGACAGAATTATGAGACAGTAGTGTTTATTATTATTAAATACCTTTCCAGTATATCAGTACAGGAGCAAAACCTTATTGGAAAGGGGCTGCAATCACTCCTCTACAGAAGGCAAAGGTAGAAAAAATATACTAGTTTTTGTAGACTGATCAGCTGGCTTTCCATGGTTTTCAGAATTATGAAAAAGGGGTTCTGACTTGATAACGGTTAACAATGAGTGCCAGTGCAAGTGTATCTTAGTTAACCTTTGGTACCAGTGCAGGTTTATCTTAACTAATCTTTGGTACCAGTGCAGGAGTATCTTAATTCACCTTTGGTACCAGTGCAGGAGTGTCTTAGTTCACCGTTGGTACCAATGCAGGAGTATCTTAATTCACCTTTGGTAAAGCATATCAGTAAGATTAAAACATTTTTGTAGTTCAGTAGCTCTAATGACCAGAAACATAATTTGTTAATTTAAGCCAGAATTTTAATGATAAACATGGAAAGGAATGCAGCAGGATAGATAAAGGAATATTTAATGGAAGACATATAATGCTAGGCTAGAAAATTAGCAAGGGCAAATTAATAACTTTATTATGGACATCTGATTAAGTCCAGTTTAGCTCCTTTACTACTTAATATTTATATGAATGATTTACAATTACACAATTCTCTTCTGATCTTTAAATATACAGAAATGTAAAACTGGACAAGGTAATCACCAGAAATATTTGTGAGGATATTCTGCAAGAGGCTTTGTTTATATTGGAGACCTGTCGAACACAAGATTTCTTTATCTTCCATGTGAACATATCAGTCTATACGATGTGCTGAAATATATTACAAGCTATATACTATAAAAAATGAGTCTAAACAATATGCTTTTTACTCATATTTAAGGCACACATTACATTACATTATATTTGTTTAATTGCAGCAACACAGAACAAAGCATATTTTAAATGTCTTAATAGTTTACACTCTTCCTTACTTATTTTCTTTTTGTCTAATGATCTTTTGAATCTTTGAAGATTTCTTTTCCAGGACTGATTCTGGTAATCCATTCCATAGGCAAGAAGCTCTCTCTGTAAAAATGTTTTTCCAGAAAGTAATTATTCCATGCAGTCTGATTGATGCATGTGCTGACCCCTTCCCTCTCTGTCCTTCCTATTTATAATTACTCCTTCACATCTTAATTTCTTACAGGAAAGGGAGGCAAGATCTAAATTATTGTCTATATGGCATTAGGTAATGAATACATATTTAATACATTTTGCCTGACAAATGTGGATCCTAATAGAAATCTCTGTGGTTGCAGATGGAAAATAATTAGCACTCAGTAATAGGCATATAAACTTTATTGAACAAGCTGCACTGTTGCAAAGTTTTGGACCAGCAAGATTAAAAAAAGAAATTGAACTCAATAAAAATTTATCAGAATTAACATCTTTTGTTAAATCCATACTTAATGTGGTTAAGAAGCAAACATTCTACTGTCAGTTTTGACTCATTGTCTGCAAAGCTTTTATGTAAGTAAGGACGTCCTCTAATATTCATGTTCAATGTAGAATATCCTGGATGAAAGACTTTACTTGATTATGAGCATCATGATTTTGCATTGACTGGAATTTGTAAAGGAAGTAAATATAAAGAAAATAGTACATCATCTGTTAAATATGCATCCTTTGTAAAGGCCTGGAAAGTCAAGTTCTAGGCCTCATTGGGCACATGTGGAGCCATTCGGTAGAAAATATGTCTTTAATATATGTCCATTCAAAGTAAATGGATGTAAAAGCCACAAATTCTGCCACTGTACATGTGGCCGTTAAAAAAACTGAGATCAAGTGCTAGTTTGTGCATGGTATTCTAGAGATGCTAATGTGAGAAAATGTAATTTGTTTCATCAGTGTGCAATCTGCAAACTTAGGACCAAAAATGGAATTTAGCACAGACCCACTGCATAATACCATGCTTCATTAAATACTTTGTTAGTGAGGTATGTGCAAACTTTGATGGAAGGCATGAAGGAATTAAAATGCGAGATTAAGAAACAAGACTGACTCAGTTCTTGTTGAGTTACAGTATCACCCCTCAGATAATGAAAGGGTTATCTCCTGTAAAAATAATTGTATCAACATGGCCAAGATCCACATAATTTTTGACAGATATGAAAGTAAAATTCCTGATGAAGCTGTGGTCTTAGAAACAGATGTTGGATAAGCATACACAGTTTAGAATTTTGCACTTGTAGGTGATGCTTATGTGAAGAACTACATTGAAAGTTCTAAACACTTCCCTGCAACAAATTATAGTCACTCAGGACTAGTAACTTACCATGTAGTTATCTGCCATGTTTTCCTTTGATGAGGCAGGTCGGTCAAATTAGTTCAAGATTCATACAACTAGAACCAGCATGTGAACCAAAAAATAAAGTGTATGTGATAGAGAGGATAGCAAAACTTTACAGCATGCCTTTCCATCACTCTACAATATAAATAATTGGCTATGTGTATTTTAGTGTATACTTTTACTGACACTGTAGTATCGCCAAGAATTTTCCTTACCCTAAAGTGCAGTCATTCAGAATTGGATAGGATAAGTAGCAAATGTGGGATATGCAGCCTCCTATGTCAGGGGTATAGCAGGATTTAAACTGCTTTTACAATGCTGCAGCAAGTTTTGATTTTTGCTGGTACATTGTAATATCAGAGATAAAAGTTCATACTTTTCAGTGTGAAATGTTTATGCTGCAAAGCTTAGTCATGTAGCCCAGAAAATAAGTCCGAACGTAACCTGACAACAAAGCAGAGCTTTGGATATCCTTATTACCAGACACAACAAACATCTGAAATACCTGTGTTAGCGGTTGTTGTGAAATCTCTACTTGTGGTTGTTGCAGTGACTGAAGACTAAGATACCTTGCAAGCTACCATACTGAATAAAGCAGATGTTCGAAATCCTCATGCATGCCTGACACCATTGTACCAGCATCTTAAATATAATCTGAGAGATGTTCCCTCCTTGCTTAATTAAATTTGTTATTTTCATAGTGAAGAATTTTCCAGAGAAGAATTAGCACGTGCATTGATATTATTGAAAGTCCCAGATTTTATTACAAAATTACACTTACATATCAACATGGTAACAAATACATTAATAACTATGAACGTTAAACGTTAAAGAATAAATAAAGCTTGAAGATCTCAGAATTGATGATTTTGATGAAACATTTTATGCACTTTCCAATTTATGCTGACTGTGCCATTATTAGTGGGTTTTTTTACCAGTTAAGTGAACAGTCCTAGAACCCTTTTTTGCCATGACATAAAAGGATAAGACATAAATCAATGTTTGTGTCATTTATATACATGCATGATTGCCTATGCCATATGTGATAATTGAATAAAGATGTTTTTGTTAAAAAAAAGATTAACTTACCAGACTAGTCATTAGCAAGTAGCAAATATATTAGGCTGCCACAATGAAAAGGGCAGTGTGAGTCTAGTTATCAGCAAATAAATTGATCTGTCTCCCGCTATATTGATAGTACCTTTGATAGCAAATAGTTAAGCCCAGATGCTAAAAAAAGAATAAATATTCCATTGTGAAATAAGGTTTGTGGCACACTCCTTTTTGTCCTCCAACTTGCTTGAGTTGTCAGACCATTGATCATGGGAGACAGATCAATATATTTGCTGATACCTAGGCTCACACCATCATTTTATAGGTTCGTAGGTTCATAGGAGGTTACTAGACTAATGGCCCTAGGGCCTTTACAAGCCTAGCCATATAGAAACCCAAGTAACCTTATTGAACATATTTAGATGGTTATTGTTAGCAGAATGATTCTGTGATCAGCACTGACTGCCCCAGTCCATGAGGGACATAGTTGCCACCCTTGGGATGAATTTACAGTCACCCATGCAGTTGTCAAGGTTGCACTTGAATAGGTTCATTGAGGAGCACTGCTTCACATGGAGTGGAAGCTTATTCTGAAGGTGTGGTAATTACTGTGAGATATATATGTCTCTCCAGCATGTTCTGTTATTGTCTCAGGTTAGATAGAGATCCCTAGGGCAAGTTATTCTAGTCATATTTGATATGTGAATGTGCAGCAATTCCATTAGGGCAGGGTCTGAGACTGCTCTGTAGGCCAGGCACAGGTCACCTCTCAGCAGTTGTATGATACAGATTACAGTGACAGGGCTTTCAGTCTTTCCATGTACATTATTTTTTGGAGACTCTGAATTCTCTTGGTAAGAAACCTCTGTGGTATCTCATGTTGCTGCAGGTGTCTGGTGAAGTACATAGAGAAGAGAATGTTGTACTCAATTAGTGATCTGATAAGAGTCAAGTACAGTGGAGCTATAAACTCCCTGGTCTTGGATGGGATGCCCTTATTTATAAGATGTGCAATGCAGAATGCTTTTCTTACCACTATGGACACATTGTGATCGAAGTATAGATTGCCATCAACCTGTGTTCCCAAGTCTCATACCACTGAGTTTTTAGCTTAGAGGGGTGCTATCGATATCATAATTAGCAGGGGCCACTTCTTTGCCAAAGGAGATAATGAGACATTTTTTGCATTAAGTCTTAGTCCATGAGTTTGTCATAGTCATTTGTCTGCAGCAGCCCTTTCTGTAATATGTTAACATCACTGGGGGAACTCCGTGATTGTGCCCAGTTTACAGTCATCTGCAAACTCAGTAAGCCACAGGCCATCTACCTTCTCCTGGGCTTCAGAGAAATAGATTCCAAACAGGAGAGTGCCCAGCACAGATCCTTGCAGTACCCCACTGGTAGCTGGTCTACTGGAGGAGGTAGACTCCCCAACATTGATAGTGTGCATTCTGTTGGTGAGGCAGTTGGCTATCCATCTCGTAATGTATTGGTTAATCCACAACTGGGAGAGTTTCTCTATCATACCTGAATGGGGGATTGTGTCAATAGCCTTGGCTAACTCTAGGTAGTCAGTATGTACTGTTTTGCCTTCATCCAAGGCTTTGGTGACATTCTGAAAGAAGTCCACCAGCTTTACTAAGCAGATTTAGCCTTAATAAAGCCAAATTGGGTCATGTCAAGAGTTTGAAGGTTGCTTATGTCCTTGTGGATAAGGTCCATGATGATTTTTCCATGGCCTTGTAGATAAGGCTGGTTACGCGTATGGGTCAATAGTTCCCAGGGTTTGTTGATGGACTCCCTTTGTGAAGGTGAATTTCTGTTGCTGTTTTCCACTCTGCCAGGACAAAGCCAGTTCTTATGCTGTGGTTAATGAGAGTGCCAAGTGGTTCTGCTAGCTCTTCTTGTTTTAGAAAGTTTAGTAAGCAGACTGAGATGTTATCTGGTCCCATAGTGGCTGTGTTTTTGGCCTTGGAGAGTGCTTATGTGAGCTGTGCTTTGGAGCTACTCAGTAGAGGACTGGTGTCAGGAATGCATTGGGATATGTCTGGAGGGGACAGTGGGGTGAAGTTATTGCAGAATCTTTCGACTAGAAGGTTGGCAATTTCCTCAGGTTCAGTGTGAGTGGTACCATCTACTATATGTTGGGCACACAGCTGGGCATTCCCTCTTAGGTTTTGGAAGCAGCTAAAGAATCTCTTATGGTTGTCTAGCTAGGGATGCTAATGCAGACTCATAGCTAGCCTTATAGGACTTAACAAGATATTGGATTTGCTTGTTCAAGCTGTGGAGGGTTTTCTTCCTCTGGTGAGTTAGTTCCCTCTTGTTTTTAGATATCAGTTTCTTTTTTTTTATTGCTGTTCTATAAGTTACTTATGGTTACAGTCCACCAGGATGGCTTGTTTTTTTGGGAAGACCTGGTTTTGTTCCTGTTAGCTACAGTTGAGTCAATGCATTCCACCAGGATGGCTTGTTTTTTTTGGGAAGACCTGGTTTTGTTCCTGTTAGCTACAGCTAAGTCAATGCATTTGTTTAAGTTGCTAAATAGGGCAATTGTGTATTCCTCTGCATAGGAAACATTGTTGTCTATGTTGTCAGAGGGTTAGAAACATTTTATACCATTGATCAGTAGGCAGTACTTTGCTTTGGAGAAATGTTTCAGTTTTTTTACTCTTGTAGGGAGTGTCAGGTTCGATCATTACTTCAAATGAGACAGATTTAGGAGTTCAATACACAGGAGGTAGTGCAGTGACCCCCCCACATTGGTGGGTGCATTAAGTCCAGGACATTTAAGCCCCTTGTGGGGGTGTGCACAAACTTTTTCCTGGGCATTTCAATTAAGAAAGTCCAGGAACCTTGTAGCAATCATGCTTGTACTTGTACAGGTTGCCCAATTGAAGGAAGGATAATTGAAATCTTCCATGACCAAGGTGTTTGGCTGTATGTTGAGTGTCTTTAGCAAGTCCAAGTAGGTGGTATGCTTCTTTTGGTTCATGGTCGGAGGCCTGTAGTGATGATGTGGAAGGGTATTTTTCCTACAGTTAATTGGACCTGTAGTAGCTCAAGAGAATCATACTCACCAGTCTGGAGGTGTATTTGGATTTAATGAAGATGGAAACACCTCCACCTTTGGTTCTTTCACACTTGTTTCGGGGTCTGAATGTGTGAAAGGCATTATGGCCTTGTACAGCCG
This sequence comes from Protopterus annectens, assembly GCF_019279795.1. Lineage (NCBI taxonomy): Eukaryota > Metazoa > Chordata > Ceratodontiformes > Protopteridae > Protopterus > Protopterus annectens. The sequence continues at coordinate 982,381,265 of NC_056731.1, forward strand.
GGATGCACTCAGCGGCCTTGAACCAAATCTCTGTGAATGCACAAATGTCAGCATCTTCCAAGATGAGGAGTGCTTCCAGGGAGTGCAGTTTACTGTTTAAGCTCCTAGCATTAAGCAGCATGACCTTGAGTTTGTCTTTAGTGGGTTTCTTTACATTAGAAATGTTGTTTGGACATTACCTAAAAAAGGGGAGGCAAGCATCTTTGCCAATATCCGAAAGCCTTGAGGAGACAGGTGAAGGCCATCTCTGGCAAAGCAGCATGGACTGTCAACCATGTCTTCCCAGGCAGACAGATATCAGACCCCCTTGGAGTGACAAAAGAAGCTAAGCTAATTATTGAAAGCAATCAATTTTTTGTCTGCATTCTGGCATCATCCTTGGTGAAGGTAGAATGTTGCTTAGGGGTAGGGACATGCCTGCCTGGGACACATAATCTGAAAGTTTAGTCATGTCTCTCTACATATAGTCCAGAGCGATACATCTCAAGTCATTCACACCAACGTGTACTATGACAGAGTCATAACAGTCATTTTTGCTGAGCAACGTAAGTGTGCGCTTGTGTGATTTGACATATCCTGGCACCTGACAGGCAGATGACCATGACCGTCTCCTTGTTTATCCTGGTGAGGGGGACAGCTGTGTGTCTCAGTAGTGAGTGGCCTATAACTAGAGCATTTAGTTTTGAGGTGTTCTGCCTTAGGGATTAATTGTTGAAACACTGATATGTGTATTGTTATGTGTGGTGGTGGATTATGTTTTTGTACCAATATGTGTATGTTGTTTGTGCTTGGTAGGTCTCTGATCTTTTAGTAGGCTCTTTTTTCCTCCACATATGTGTGTTTAGGTGTCATCACCTTACTTGTGTGAGAGGGAAGGTGTGTGTGTGCTGAAAATGTTTTGTGTGTCTTGTTTGTTGTTATGTGAAAACACTGATTCTAACTTCATGGTATAGTAAGATTTCTCACATACTGTATTTGTTTGCTTTAGGAGCAAGTGGTTGTCAGTATATATATAAGGCAATTGCTACATTGCCTCAGGATGCCCATGTCAATCTGGTTGGCTGGAGAAATGGTGGGACACTGTCCACTATGGCAGGTATATATTGCAGTGATTAGTGGGGATGGGATTGATGGACCAGGATTTGCTTGTGAGACTAACAAGGGCTGCTATTCTATGGAAGGCTAAGGGTGCAAGACTGTGTCCATGCCTCAGAATGCACAGCTGAGTGGCTCACTGGGTAGCAATGTGCAGCTGCATTGCATACAGAGAGGCAGTGGAGCTATGGAGGGTTATCTAGCAGTTTTCAAGGGAAAATTGTTGTTTCTAAGCATTTGCATCTATACATTGTAGTGCTAAAGACCACTGCACAGTATGTGGCTACCTGAAAATGTGGTGCTTAAATACAAGTGAAGTTAAACAGTTTAAACACAAACTAGCCTATAGGAAAGCCCAAAAGTAAGGCTTGTTCCAAAACTCCCCAAATCAGATGGGTCCTGGGTGCAGGAAGGCCTTCCTAATGTAGTATGGCTGGTTTTAATGCTCAATTTATGTCAAACAGCTTAGATTTTTTCAGATCTGAATCTAGCCTATGCTATGAACTACAGAAGTACTAGGATTTCAAAGTGCAGAAGAAAAACATTCAAAGCAGCAACAACAGCAAAAATCACACCAACTGAGCAAAATACAGTTCAAAAAAGTACAGTGCAAGCTTAAAATGTACTTATTTTTTGTTGATCACAGTGGATGCCATAGATTTATTTCAGGTCACTCCACGTATCTGATTATGTCGCCAAACTCGGAGCAACTCAGCCAAACTGAGTTAGTGTTTTCAGTTTTCAGTGTGGCAGCTACATGCTAACGAGCAGTCTGGTAAGTTATTTTTTTTGGGCAAAAAAAACAAACAAAAAACATTTTTATTAAATTATTACTTATGGCATTGACAACTGCACATTAATATAAATGACAACTAACCATATTGGCATATTTTCAATTGCAAATATTATACATCACATATAAACTTCTATACAGTCATTGTCAATTGAACATTACATAGCTCAATCAATTCCTACCTTCCCTTAAACCTCATTCCTCACCCAAAGCATACATTGTTCACACAATTCCCACTTTTTCTACATAATTTAGCTCCTACCCTTTTCTAAAGATCCCATTTCTAGTTACGCTATCTATGTTACTATACTTATTAATTGTAATACAGCTGGTGTAAACTTTGGTTTCCATTTTCTATTGACTGCTTTTTTGTCAGCTACTAGAATTAAACTCAGCAAGGCCTTATTATGTCCAAGCAGTTCAGATGCTCTATCATAGGTAAAAAAAACTTATTTCCTTAGTTACACCAATTTGCTCACCCAGTATTTCTGACAGAGTAGTCTGCTGGGAATTTATAAAGTTTGCTAACCCATTACACTTCCAAAGAATACGTTCCCAGTTACCTTTTTGTTCCCCATCACAGCTCCAACATTTGCAAACTACCTGAGAAACTAAATCTTTGTAACCTGCTTACGGCATACAAAAAGCAAAACAAACACTTCCAAGCAAAAATCCTAAACCTTTTACACTTTGTTACCTGCCATGGAGTCACCTTTTTAGTTTTAATTTAACATTTACATATAGTTAATGGTTTGATCTTGTTTATAAATATTTAATGGCTACAAATAAATATATACCTTAAGATTTATAAATCCTCCTTTTCTTCATCAAACAATGGTACAACCCATCACTTTATGTTATAGCCCATCACTTTATAATTATAGCAGAGATGTACTCTGTTGCTTGAAAATGCTCTGAACATGTGGTTGTATCTCTTGAGAATTAAAGATATATCTTCATTTGGTCCCACCCATTTAGCTCAGTGCTATAACTATGTTGTACTTACAGAAGTGCTGATTAAAAAAAAAATATATATATATATATATATGTATATGTGTGTGTGTGTGTGTGTGTGTGTGTGTGTGTGTGTGTGTGTGTGTGTATATATATATATATATATATATATATATATATGTTTTTAGATATAGGTATATAGAGATATACATACTAATATTTCAATAATTTTTCTACAGAAGTATTGCATAAGAAAGTAATTGTTTCTCATCTGGATAAACACTGAAGCAAAAGCATGATTGATTTATCCTTAGGAGGATACTTGTATGCCATATTTTATACTGCAGTCCTTTAAATAATATATATCAGGCTATTGACTTCCATTTAAAGGTTTAAAGGTAGACATTTCTGTTTATTTATTACAAGAAAGATTAATGATCTACATATACTAGTATATGAGAGTCAGATTACTGGATTCAGGTGTGTATCACATATTGTTAAATGGTCAGATATTCATAAGATTAAGTCCCATTTTTAGCAAACTTCTTAAGTGTTTTTTTTTTCTTTCTTGGGATTGGTATCAGCACCAGCACTGTTCATGGGCTTTAGTGGTTGCATGTTATGCTTAGGGAGGGTGTGTGTCTGTCTTGCCACCGCAAACGTTTTGACAGTAAGTGCAATGTCTTGCGCTGTGAGCAGTTGTCCATTTTCAACCAAGAAGTGGGAAGTTAACATCATCCATAACTTTTTCTGAGTTGAATAGTAGGTAACTCACTGATATGTTTTATAAAATATATATCTATATATCTATATCTATATATGTGTGTGTATGTGGATGTATGTATGTATAGGGTCTATATCATATAATCAAACTGTGATAAGTCAGAACATCACAACATAGAACTGACAATTTTGAAACTTAATTAGTCCAAACACTCAAAATTGCGAAAAACAGAACTCCAAAAAAACCAGCAGTTGGCCAGCTTTACACCCATACTATCAAATAACAACACGCAAACACTTTTACACAATTATTAATGTGGGAGGCTTCACGCCCCACACACTCCTACTTAAATATACCAACTCTGAGATCGCACCACAGTGGAGACTTCATGCATATGTACAGAAGGGCCAACCATAACCATTCGGAGTTCTGACCTTTGAAGTTTTGAGTGTTCGGACTAATTACATTTCAAAGTATTTAATTCGATGTTGTGGTGTTCAGACTTCTCACAGTTCAAGATTCTGATATAAAACAGACTATACATGTAAAAAAAAATTATAAAACTGCAAGTATTTCATCAGTGAACCTATAAATAGTGAGGGAGTTTAAGTAAAGGTAAAAATGATTTTATCTGTCTGTCTGTCTGTCTCTCTCTCTCTCTCTATATATATATATATATATATATATATATATATATATATATGTGTGTGTGTGTGTGTGTGTGTGTATGTGTGTGTGTGTGTGTGTGTGTGTGTGCGTGTGTGTGTATGCATGGAACAACATCTAATACTTAAACGGCCATATCATGGAATTTCATTTTTTCAAAATGAAAATTAGGAAAATGAAATACCTGAAGGGTAAATTTTTTCCCAGAGCAAGTAAACATTTGCCCAGACTTCAAAGAAACACACATTGGAGTAAATAAAACCTACTTAGGTTTACTTGCCCTGGGAAAAATTCACCATCCGGCTATTTCGTTTTCATGATTTTCATCTCACAAAAATTAAATTCGATGATATGGCCATTCAAGTAATAGAAGAGGATCCATATGCATGTATATATATATATATATGTGTGTGTGTGTGTGTGTGTGTGTGTGTGTGTGTGTGTGTATGTGTGTGTGTGCATATATACATATATATATAGATATATATATATATATATATATATATATATATATATATATATATATTTTTTTTTTTCTATCAAAAGGGCGATTGGACTATGTTCCAATTAGAAACACCGATATCCCTAGTTCGACATTTGAAAAAAAACAAAAAAAAAAAATGTTGAACTCACAACAGCGAATGCACACTAGCATTCCCTGTTGTGGATTCAACATTTGAATGCAGATTTTGAATGCAGACCGCACTATAGTGGGGATTGGAAAATGTACCCTTTCCCTCACTGTAGTGTGATCTCGAAGTTTGTATACATAAGTAGCAGGGGGCAGAGGGGTGCAGTGGGGCTTGCCCCCCTGGAAAAACAGTCATTGTTCTTGACCAGAAGTGTGGTGTTTTCGGTAAAGTAGACATTCCTGATATGTTGACTTTTCTGAAATATCTCATTTGGTCATGTTTCTGTTCGAAGATTTGATTTCCGACATTTTGGTTTGGAAATCTGAACACTCGCATACTGCAGTTGGAGATTTTCATAGTTAACTATACATGTATATATATATATATATATATATATATATATATATATATATATATATATATATATATATATATATATATATATATATATATATATATATATATATATATATATATATATATATATATATATATATATATATATATATATATATATATAAAAATAAATATATATATATATATATATATATATATATATATATAGAGGTAAATATGACAGCAGTACACAGCACAGTCAAGGATATCAGTGTAAGGAATGCTTTTATATAAAGGTGTTCTCTACTATACTGTGCTAACATGCAACATAACACAGTAAAGCAGGCATTGGAGTGTGTGTTCCATGATTTCCTACGGTCCTGAACATAGGGTCCTATACTCATATGTATCTTTGGTGGGAATGAGTTAGGCAATAGACCAGTTTGTACAATACTGACTGCAGTGCACTTACATATGCAGTTCATATAGTACAGCGTGCATTTGTACACTTTCATTATGGACTGAAAGCACTATGATTCACAGTCCAGAATGTCCAAGTAGAAGACATGGCACACAGATTACCTTTTTACTTCTGTGCAGAAGGTCTGTGAGAATCCTGGTGAGCTTCCAAAACAACGTCTGGGCTCCTCCGCTCAACATTGTTGTATCAACTATATTTGCTCTATTTCTAGAAGGCTCTCACCACTAAATAGTCCAAACTGTTTTGCCTCAACTGCTTTTCTCTTAAAGTTTGATTTTTTTGTTAATGATGCTATTTTTAAGGTTTTCAGACTTTTGATATTCAAGATAAAAGAAGCACTAGTATGAGAATTAAACTCATTTTAATGATGCTGTCATATGCTGGAGTTGTTTGAGACAACAGGCTTAAACATTTTTTTGTTTGTTTGTTTGCAATAAACCTTGTAAGGATCCTTGTTCCTGGGAGTAGAATTATTTTGATTTGCATTAAATACATAGTAAACATAGACAAATATTGGTGTTTAATGCTGGCTTTGATGTTTCTGATGAGTAATTCCGTAACACTGCTGTTGATCATCTCTTTGCATACTTGGAAGTCTTAATGTTTGCAGTGACATCGTAGATGGTATCCTCTCCATAATTTATTATAAAACTGTCTCTCTATACATCTTTACTCTGCATTGAATTAATTTCCTTCACATTTACCCTTTTTCTTTGCTGTGAGCACACTAATAATTTGTTTCTTTCTTTCTTTTTTTGGCTCTTCTTTCTTGACCCCATGCAATTTTCATTCTTGACTTTGCTATCTGTATTGTCTCTGATCCCCATTTTGTATCAGGCTTGCCCTAAATACCACATGACCATTTTCCTACCTACATTACTCTCTCATAAGAGAAGGTGAAACAAGTCAAATAGTTTCCAACAGATACATAGTTTGCCAGCATTTTACCCTTTTCCCTTTAAGTCAAACCATACAAATATAATATCGCGTATGTAACTGAGTTTGTGGATTTCTGGATACTTTGGGGAGATCCTATATACATTCTCAACCTGATAAGCCAAACTCTTTGCATCAGTACTTAAAGAAATACCTCAGCTTTCTCCTAGTAAATCACACAGGGGGAAGAAAGGAGATAAGAATAAGCCTTTTCATCATATTTATGGATGCAGACACACAAATTAACTGGCGCAAGATATGATGGATTTTATTAAGTCTGTCAAATGGAATGCACTTGAACTCATCTGACCCTCTTAGCACTTTTTATTGTTACTTTATTGTCTCCTGAATCTTTTAACAGTTCTGAAGATTATCATTTCTTTTATGAATTCAGATGTTCATTGCAACTACCCAATAATACATTTATGAAACAGAACTTTCTCTTATATGCCTTAAAATTGATTTTATCATAGGATCATTGATCATAGGAGATTATTAGGCTATCGACCTGGAGGTCATTTCAAGCCTAGTCATTTCATCCTAATGTAATACCTTAGAAATGTTAGTTAATACACAAGATTGCATTTAGTAGTGGCTGCCCATATCCAGGAGGGTTGTGGGCACTATTTCCGGTAAGAATTTATGGTGCTCCATCCACTTGCCCAGGTTTCTCTTGAACAGTGTCATAGAGGTGCTCTGTTTCACATGAATAGGTAGCCTATTTTAAAGACAGAGCAGTCACTGGGAAATAAATCTGTCCCTCCAGTATGTCCTATTTAAGTTGCAGGCCATATTTAAGTCCCTGGAACAGGTAGCCCTAGTCCTGTTTGATTTGTGGATATGCAGCAAGTACATTAGGTTTAGTCTGAGATTGCTCTGTAAGCCAGGCACAAGTCTCCCCTAAAAAGTCTACATGATACAGAGTATAGTGACAAGGACTTTAGTCTGTCTGTGTTTGGATCATTATGGAGTCCCTTGATCTTCTTAGTTAGAAACCTCTGAAGTCTCTCCAATTGCTGCAGGTGCTTTGTATGGTACATGCCAAATGGGGCATTGTACTCAATTACGGGTCAGATTAGTGCCAAGTATAAAAGGGTTATAACCTCATTTGCTCTCAAGGTGATGCCTTTACTAATCAAGTGTGCTATGTAGAAAGCCTTCCTTGTTACAGTAGGCACATGGTGGTCGAAGTTAAAGTCACACTCAACTTGTGATCTCAGGTCCCGTACCACTTCATCGGTACATAGGGTATTGTTGATTTAATAGTGTGAAGGGACATTGCTTGTGCTGAACAAAATGATGATGCATTTCTTTGCATTCAGTTTGAGATTATGACTAAGACACCAGTTGTTGGTTTGCAAAAAACCCTTATGGAGTATACTGACATCATTTGGGGATTCAATAATTGCACCCAGTTTGCAGTCGTCTGCAAACTTGGTCAGCCTCAACCCCTGAGTTTTGATCTGAACTTCTGAGAAGTATATACCAGACATTAGGGGACCCAGCACTGACCCCCTGTGATACCCCGCTGGTAAAAGGTCAGCTGGTTGATGTGGAGTCACCCACTTTGATAATGTGTGTCTAGTTTGTGAGCTAGTTGGCAACCCATCTCACAGAGAAGGGGTTTGCATTCAGTTTAATAAGTTTATCTGTAATGCCTGAGTGTGGGATTGTGTCAAAAGCCTTTGCCTAGTCGAGGCATACTATTACACACATTTTCCCTCATCAATGGCCCTGGTTATATTTTTGAAAAAATCCACCAGATTTAACAGGCAGGATCTGCCCTTGGCAAAGCCATATTGCGTAGGATCCAGGATTTGGAGGTTGCATATGTCTTTATATATGAGGTCCATAATGATATATTCCATGGCCTTACAGATGAGGCTGGTCAGGCTTATGGGTCTGTAATTCCCAGGGAGTGTTGCTAGGCCACCTTTATGGAGGGGAATAACTGTTGCTATTCTCCATTCTGCAGGAGCAAAGCCTGCGGTTAGACTATGATTAAAAAGGGTGCATAATGGTGATGCTAGTTCATGTTTTAGCCTGTTTAGTAGACAGCCTGGAAATCCGTCTTGTCTCATAGAGGCTGTGTTTTTGCTATGGACAATGCTCTGATGACCTGTTCTTCAGATATGTGGGGTGGGGAGAATTTGGTAGAAAGTTTGTGATAGGTTTGGCGGGGATAATGGTGTGAAATTTTCAACAAACCTCTCCGCTATTAGGTTTGCTAACTGTGTGGAATCAGTGTGTGTGATACAGTTGGTCACTAGTTCTGCACATGCTTGAGCCCTACCTTTTAGGATATGTACATAGCTGTAAAAGGCCTTATAGTTATCCTTGGCTGTGCTTAATATGTTTTTTTTCTCAAAGAAGCCATTAGAGGATTTGACAAGTGATCTCATTTGCCTGTTGAGGCTGAGGAGGGTGCTTTTCCATTGTTGGTGTCTTGCTTTTGGTTTCTTGGACAACAACATTTTGCATTTATTATAAAATTTGTTAATGCTTGAAGTCGACCATGGTGGCTTGTTTTTACTTGGCATCTCTGACTTTGATTCTTTCTGGTACAGCTGAGTCTGTGCATTTACGCAAGTGATTGTCCAGGGCTGTAGTGTAAGCTTCGGTTTAGTTACCACTTCCAGCTGGGGGTAGGGCTTGGAATGCATTTATACCTTCACCTAGGTGGGCATAGTTTGCTTTGGTGAAGTTTTTTAGTCTAATTTCACCCATTGTGAGTTCTGGTGTTAGTGCCAGCTCAAAGGTGACTGATTTATGGTCAGATTTAATTAATGAGGGTCTGACAGTTGCAGCAGTGCATCCATTTGACATGTTAGTGAGGACCAGGTCTAGCATGTTTGTTCCTCTTGTCTGGGTATGAGCAATTTTTTCCAGGGTATTTTTGTTAACAAAATCAAGGACGTTTTGTGCTAGCAAGTTACTGCTAGTGTAATTTTCCCAGTTGATGGTGGGATAATTGAAATCCCCATAACCAGAGTGTTTGGTCATTTTTGGATTGTCTCTAGTTTGGTCAAGTAGGCTTTGTGCATTTCATGACCCATGGAGGGGAACCTATAACTGGCTATGACTTGAATGGGGGTCTTACCCATTGTGGCATACTCTTCCTCCTCTCTCTATCCACATGGGTACTATGTTGCCACTGTTTCCTGCAGCATCTTTTGAACCCACTTCATATATCACATTTTCATTTCTGACCTCCAGGGAAGAAATCCTTCATTTCAGAGGATGTCTTTCAGATGCTTACATTTCAGCTGCTAGATTCTCAGATGCTCATAGCTGCACACTCTTCTGTGTGTCTGAATATAACAGACTGAGATATCCAGACTTGGTCTATATATGCGTGAATGTGAGACACTTGAATACTCAGACACGATGGTTAAATATACTTTCTCTGAGCTGATACAGCCTTGAAGGCAGTATATTTTAAAATTTGGGATGTTGATGCAGAGCCTCATTTATGCCAATCTATAGTACAATAGTACAAACAGCTTCTAGTAATAAATGGGTACTGGGATGAGACTGATTGTACTGCATCATTTGTATTCATCTAGGGTACTAATCACCTTGCTTTGTACTTTTGTCTTTTCTAGTATTACTTTCACTATACGCTATCCAGCACTATAGAGGGTATTCTAGATATGTTTTCTCAGAGCCTTATAGAGGGGCAAGATAACTTGTTCCCTCGACTTTATTCCCATGGTTACTATTCTCTGAAGTCTTGTTTCTTAGTCCAAGTATAATCTTGAATTGTCCCTGATGGCTTTGTTTGGTAATGACTATTTGTCTAATGTCCTTCTTGCCAATTAAATTCACTGCAAAAAACTTGTACTTGACCCCAGGTCTGATCTACTTTGAACTGCATCACAATATATATTTTTACTTTCAATACAGCTGCCATTTGTTAACATATAGTTTTAGCTTCCTCAAAATTGTAAGATATTCTATCAAGTGGTCACACCTGGTACTACTTTTGTGTCCCCCAGTGAGAAAGTGTGCTCCTTTTTTTCAATTCCTAGAATGAAGTCTCATACCACAAAACTGAAAACAGCTGACTCTAGAATGGCCCTCTGTAATAACTGATACATTACTTCTTTTTCCTTTTACAATACAAGCCAGTTTATGATTCTTTTCCTTCCTTCCAACCAGTATGCATTCCATATCAAAATTACGAGCTTCATTTCTACTCCTTTGCGGTTGGTGAATAGCTGTCAGTGTGGTAAAATAATGAATGCTTTCTTAAGGTCCAATATGTGGTATTTATTGTCTGACTTTTTTCCACTGTACTATGTACTCACTTATTGAATTACAGAAAATTACGTTGGCAAGGCCTTTTAGATAAAAATCCATGCAAGTTTACATCTTATCTTCCATATTAGTGCACATTTGTGGCTAGATTCCCTCTCTCCATCTTCTTTCAGCATTTTTGTCTGTTTATTTACTTGCTTGTTTGTTTTGCATACATACATACTTGTGTTTCACTTGGGAAAGGAACTGAGTGGCCTGGAGATTACTTTAGCTAGGATCTAGGCATATTATGGCAAACATATCAAACACAGCAGTGTACACATGGTATATAGAATTATAGAAATAATCCATAGCACAATGAATCTGAAGTTAGTATAATACATATTATGATAAATCTAAAGTACTTTCATTGAAGAGATTAAAAACAGAGATCATTCAATTGCTAGAGCAGACAGAAAAAAATTAACAAGTAAAGCTTTCAAAATCAGCCCAGCTGGGATTGGCTTCGGCCTTCTCCTCCACAGAGATGTCAGTGCTATTCCATTTTAAAAACTGTAAATTGAAACATATATTCAGGCAGAGACAAAAGTCTGCCTTAATAAATCAAAATAAACCCTTCAACACCACATTCATTTTGCAGGATACATTTATAACTGGTAGTTTTAATTAATTCATTTTAATAAGATATTTCAATATGTGCATAATTTAATTCTGTTTTAGTTCAGACTGAGTAATACAGATTAATTAAATGAGAATAACTGCCAAGAAATGTGCACTTTTGTTATCAGAAAAATTAAAAAAATGGATCATTCCATTTGAAAATGAAGTTCGAAGTTTTCATTACTCTAGAGTCATGAGATAATATGACTTAAAATTAAAAGTGTAGCTACATGCACTTTATTCTATAAAGAATAATTATAATAGAATTTCCACTAACATGAAGTTAAATTGCATATTATAACATAATGCAATAATGTCATTGGGATTAAAATGAAATAAGCATTTTAAGAAACAAGTATCCTATTTAACATGTGTACATTTTCCCTACTGAGTGTGATTAATTGGCAGTGCAGTGATTTTACTTGCCTTTTGTGAATTTTGACTGGTCATCTTTCTTTTATCTTCCTCTAGTTTCTTTGACTAGACATACTTGAGAATTCAGAACTGTAGAATCTCTGATCACAGCTAAGCCAACACTGTGTATCAAACCCTGAAGCTCATGCAGCCAAGTCAGTTTGTGACAAGAGTGACTTCTCATTGAGGTCACAGTACAGAGCCAAGGTCAGAACATGTTCGAGCACCTTGCAGGAAGATTAAAGTACGGTCAGCTGTGGCAAAGATTAATCATGCCTGAGCATCTATGATAGTAGTCCCAAGTCCAAGTTAACAGATGGCAAAATAATGTCAGGGGGTAAGGGTGGAGTGTATCAGGGCTAGTAGATTAAAAGAACCTACAGAATGGACAGACAATCACAAAAAGAGCTGCTACCCAAGCAGGTGGAGAGGTGGTTATACAAAGCTTGAATACAGAATTATGTGAAACTCAGACAGGAGAGGTGGGATACAGTAAAGTAACATGATGTAGCATCCTACACTAGTCTTGCCAACATCAGAGTATGATCAGTGCACCTGTACTGTAATATGGATGTCATGAAAAAAGGAAAATATGCAATATTGTGTGGGGGGGGGTGACCCTTCAACTCTCTTCACTTACACTAAACTCTTAGTTCATCAGTAAGGTGATCCAGAGCAAGGGTCGCAGTGAAGACATCAGGGAAGCACACTTGAGGGAGTTGCACATTTGCAGACTGATAACAGAAAAAGAAAGGCAGGACTCATGAGAACTGAGGTCATGCCTTTCTTAATGATATGCTTAATGCCAGTCAGTTAGCATGGGGAGTCACAGAAGCACCATAAAACATATATCATGGAAATGTGACACATTTGTAGGCTTATAGCTAAGAAAGAAAGATAAGCCTCTCAGGAGTCAAACCCGTGTCTTCACTAGTGATTGACACCATACCAATGAATTAGCAAGGGGACCCACAAAAGCACTCACACTGATTATGTCAGCAAAACATGTATTAGGGAAATGTGACATATTTGCAGACTGATAGCATGTAAAAGAATGTAAATCAATGACTTTGTTCAGCAGCATTCTCCCAATCAGTGAATTAACAAGGTAAGTCACAGAAGCACTACTGAAAATGTCAGCAAAATACATATCAGGGGACTGTGACACATCTGCAAATTTATACCATGAGAAAAACAATAAACTACAAGAGATTCAAATCCATAACTTTGTTAGTGGTCTCCTCTATGCCAATTCAGTAGCAAGGGAGTTATGATAGGAGTCACATGAGCAGTATCAGGAAAACACATTTCATGGCAATGTTGCACATTTTCACACTAGAAGCTGAAAATTCAAATATAAAAAAGCCAACTTTAGGTGATTAGAGCCCTAATCCCAGTACACTGACACTCTACAGACTACTTTATTTGCAAACTGAGCCATAGAATCAGTTACATTAAAGACATAAGTTTTAACCTATTACATATTTGCCTACTACCTCACAATGGCACTCACCTTATTTGCCATTCATTATTGGTTGCAAATAGGAAGTGTTGGTAATCTTTATGACCCATCATAAACTGAAAGATGCAAAAAAGATTTAATCAGATTAAAGGTTGGAAATGGGAGTATAGGAGATATATGAAAAGAGGAAGCAAACAGAAGGTAAACAAATAAGGAATAAGTAAGATGGAAGTGAGGTAGAAGCATACCTCTCAATTTCTTAGTGGCAAGCCAAACCTAATGGTGGGACAGAGCTCAAAATCATGGACCTATTTTCCCTATTGTTCCTACATATGTGGAAATAAATTAAAATAACAGGTTTTGCATTATCATGCATACTGTGAAGGATATGAAGTCTGAAACTCAAATGAGAGTCTTGATTTACTGACCTGAACTCAACTCCTCAACAATTTGCTAGAAAATGGAAATATTATGAGGGACACACAAAGGTATGAGCCAGTCATCTAGACATCCTTGAAATATCATGAAAGTTGACAGTTATGGATGGGTGTCATATTCACTTTTATGGCAGAAGGTGGCTCCCCATCCTCATTTTTTGAGAAAAGAAAGCTGGAGAAGGAAGAAAGAGTTAAGTAAGAGGGATAGGTTGGGTATCAGGGAAAGACAGGTATGACTAACAGGGTGAGAGGTTACACAATGGGGTGGACCCACTGGTAAATGAGATATTAGAAAAACAGAGGAAAGACAATGGTGAACGGAGGATTGCAAAACAAGCAGGGGTTGGTAGAGACACAAAAGGGAGGGTAACACCAGGTTGCAGATAAGACTAGATGTTCACATATGTAGACTCTGCAATTTAGACTCGGTGGGAGAGTATTCATCACCCCTGCTTCTGCACCATTGGGTTGTGGCTCAAATCATATAGTTATAACTAGGTAGACATGCAACTCAATGAGTAACCAGAGCATGGTCTCCATGTAGCTACTGTGAGCATCCAATGTCCTGTCTAATATCTCTGCCACAGGCTCTGCCAGCTCCTAATGGGTGACGCCAGTGTCACCTCTTCTTGTACTGCTATCAGCTAGTACCACTGTGCCAGCTTCTGGTGCAAGGCTACCTGCTGAACATGGTGCAGATGGGCAGGAGATGTAGAGACAGTTGTGGCAGGCTTGAACTCAGATGTGCTGGGAGCATCTGGTAGTGGAGGAAGCACATCTGCTGCCACCACTTGCAAAACAGCAGGCCTTGCTGGTCCAATGAGTTCAGGTTGATGTACTGCTGCATATAATACTAAAAGAAATGTGGAAAAACAAACAAACAAGACATAAATAAATAAATAAATGCATGTAAGACAAAGTATAGCAGCAAAGAGGGTAGAGGAAGGAAAATACAAACACAATGAAGATTTCATTCTTAACTAGGCTGCTAATGATACAATCCTGTCTAATTTTGATAAATCTATCCATATTTGAACATAGACATCCCAATCCTGGACCTTACCCTTCAGACAAATACAACAGAAAAAATGATGCCTCCCAAACTATGCAACTCCCACTACTCACTAACCATTTAACTTTCTTCATCATAAATGCCAGAAGCATAAGAAACAAAATTACTGAGCTACATGCTTGGATTGCCTGTCACAAACCCAATATCCTGGCCATAACTGAAACATGGCTAAAGTATAACATCATTTTTACTAAGATCCTACCATCAGGTTGTAATGTAATATGAAATGACTGCAATAAAAGAAAAGGTGGTGGCATTGCATTAATTCCTCAAACCACTACAATCTAACCACATATAATGTTCCTATACCACAATTCAACAAAACTGAACTACTTATTATACTCCTAAAGCTAAATAAACAAAAACAGACATGTATAATCACATTGTATATTCCCCTCAGGTAACTATATCAATTTATATGAAGAAATTCTATACTGGACCTCAAGTAATATCCCTAATGAAACAATAATACAAAGAGATATAAATATAAACTGGCTTAAACCTACATCTACTACACCAAAATCTATTATGAACGTATTTGGCTATAAACAACTCATACCTGATCCAACCTATTTCATTAAAAACTCAAATTCTTTACTGGACTAGTTTCTTGTATCTGACCCCACTAAATTCCACAAATGAGGTATCTTGCATAACTCTCTCAGTGACCACTCCCCAGCCTATACTAAATGATTTGTAAAAAATATCCCAAGCAGTAAAAAACATATGTAACCTAATAGATTTAACCCAGACACATGAAATGCAATGCTCTCATCTTTCAGCTTGAACTTACTAAAATCTGTCCCCTTACACTACTATAATTACATTTTGTACTGGACTCCACCCAGTTTGGGTTCGTGAAGGGCCGATCTTGTCTCCTGAACCTGATTGACTTCTTCAAATCAGTCTCCAGAGCCATGAACAAAGGTAAGGTGGTCCACACAGCCTATCTAGACCTTGCCAAGGCCTTTGACGCCATCCCCCACGCTGGAATCATAGATAAACTTACTAAGCTGGGCATTACTCCCTACGTCACCCAATGGGTTGCTAACTGGCTTACTGATAGAACCCACACTGTAAAAGTAGCCGACTCCAAATCCAGCTCCAGACAAGTGACAAGTGGAGTACCTCAGGGTTCAATCCTGGGACCGCTCTTGTTTGGCATCTACTTCTCTGAAGTACAGGCCAACACTAAGGGACTCTGGCTAACAAAGTTCGCAGATGACTGCAAACTGGGAGCCATTATTGAATCCCCAAATGATGTGGATACTCTACAAATGTGCCTTACAGAAACAGATGCTTGGTGCCACAGCCATGGGCTCAAGCTCAATGCCAAGAAATGTATAGTTATCCCCTTTGGGAAAAAACACATATCCGTGAATTACCATATAGGTGGCAGTACACTAAACACTGAAAGTGTGATAAGAGACTTAGGGACACAGGTGGACAGTGGTCTCACCTTCGATAACCACATCACCACAACAGTCAGGAAATCCTTCTATGTGGCACACCTCATCACTAAGGGCTTTTCATCCAGAAAAAAGGAGGTCATTGTCCCACTGTACTCATCCCTCATTAGACCCATTATAGAATACAACACCCCATTTGGTATGTACCTCTCAAGACATCTGCAACAACTGGAAAGGCCGCAGAAATATCTCACTAAAAGAATCACAGGCCTAAAGCAGATGCCCTATGCTGACCGACTTAAAAAACTCCAGCTATACTCTGTCGCATATCGTCTACTCAGAGGTGATCTCTGCTTAACATACAAGGCCATGTCAAACCCAGATCTGTTGGACATGCTACACTTAAAGAAATCCCAATCCCTCAGAGCCACATGCTCCAGGGATCTAAACCTTGTCATCACAATAAACAAAACATGTTGGAGGGGTAGGTTCCTGACCCAGAGACTCCCCAGACTCTGAACTAGATTGCCCATACATGTCAAACAGAGTGCCTCTTTGGCCCTCTTCAAAAGGAACCTTGACGATTGGATGGAAGAAAGGAAATTCACCCCGGGGATCATGTCAGTCGCCCTGCTAGACAGGGGTCCAGGGAAGTAAATAGTGTGGGAAGAAATAGCCAGGGAATTGTTATGGCTAGGCTTGTATAGGCCCTAGGGCTGATAGCCTAGTACCAACCTATGACCCTATGAACCTATGAGTACAATATTCCTCAACAATCTTAATATAATAGCACCCCCAAAGAACAAGAGAATAAAAGTAAATGTTGCACCCTGGTTAACTAAGACTACTAGAAAATTAATGCAGAATAAAGACAAAGCTTTGAGAATCTGGCAAAACAACAAAACATTTCAAAGCCACCAGCATTATAAAATGCTACAAACCAGGCAAAACAACAAATAACCTTGGACAAAAAAAAATACTGTAATAACTTCCAGAGTAGCTATAAAACAGATCCCAAAATATTCTGGTCAACAATCAACAAAATACTGCAACCTGGGCAAAAAGATAATATAAACCCATTTTCAAACAGTACTGCAATGGGTCATGCAGTACAATTTAGTTACTATTTTATAGACAGTATAGCATTCATTACAAAGGGTTTTAATTCAACCCAACTTACTCAACTTGAACAATCTAACTAAGCTAGGCTTCATTCAACCTTCCGACAGTGTCTATAAACATTATCAAGCATCTGCTATACAAGCTAATAGTTTGCTCTACTTCTATAGATACTTAACTTAGTCATTTTCTAAAAATCCCAGCTAGGAGCATGGCCTACCCTATTTCCATCCTTATAAACAGATACATCAAACAATCATATGTCTCCAAGCTTTGGAAAAAGTCATACATCATTCCCCTCCACAAAGGAGATAATTCAACTTCATGCCAATAGCAATACCATCCACACTTTGAAAATTACTGGGAAAATGCATCCATAAGCAATGTTTACATCTTACAGAGGAACAACTTTTAACCTCAACCTAACATGGTGTTCGACCATGGTATAATACTAATACAGCTGTAGTGTTACTCATGGAAACAGTCACTAAACCCAGGGTTAGTTACAAATTCATATCCACATTCTTCCTTGATCAATTCAACCTACTCAGCAGTGGCCTCTACACTGCCAAAAAAAAAAAAAACAAAACAAAAAAAAAACCCACACTTGTTCAATTCATGAATGGCTTAGCTATAATCTGATCTTCCCAAACTATCTCTAAACTCAAATGTCTTATACAGCAATGTTTTTTATCCACTGAAACATGACTAAATAATTTACAAATAATTTTAAATCCTAAAACAAACAAACAAAAAAAAACAACAAAAAATTATTGCTCTTTACCCCAAAATGGAGCTCTGTCAAAAGCACACTATTCACTACTGCCTCTGCCAACACCAAAATAGAGCAACTAAACCACACAAAATTACTAGACACATTATATGGTTCTGTTAGCCAAAAGTGCTCAGAGCAATTTTGGCAAATGTCAAATATTGAAACAACACTAATTTCATGAACTTTAATCATACTTTGGCTTAGGAATGGGATCCATTCCTGTTATGGTATTAGAAACCTAATAGACCTGAAGAAATTACAGAGAGAGTAAAAAAAAACTACTTCACTGACATGGCCAGAAGATGTATAGACTCTTCTTTCTTACTGCCATCTCTCTTCTATGCTGTCCCACTCTTCTCTAACCTTCATGCTTCACAACTATACAGACCTGAACAATGTTACAATAACATAGCCAAATTTACTGTAAACTATAACAACAGAACATGCCACTTTCAAGCACTCAGATAATTAAATTGTTTAGAACTACCACATGACCTGCGGTGGTGATACTGCGGTAGCGCTGTCGCCTGACAGTAAGATGTTGTCCCATTCGATTCTCAGCTAGAGCATCTTCTGTCTGGAGACATGCGTGAATGGGCGTACCTTCGTTGAAGGTTGTGCATCAGGGCTGGCAACTCTGCACATAAAAATCTACTGCTAATCATTAGTGGACCAGAGTTCCACTGTGGCGACCCCTAACCGGGAAAAGCCGAAAGACACAACAACAACAACAACATGACTTAGCTCTGTCTTAGTTAATTACATTATAAAGTCTCTATAAGCCAGAAAATTTACCAGCCCTAAATAACTTAATAAAATACTACTACTACCCCAATAGAAGTTTACCGGTACTTATGTATTATTGTAACCACATTTTCAACCTGGAATAATTTGTTATGTTTGGATGAAAATATGTATGGTAACCTTAAAAGGAGTGTGTATACTGCTGTTTACTATGGCACATCATATATGAGGCAGGAAGAGGAATAAAGGTCCAATTTGGGATTCCGGGGTGCCATAGGTTTTTGATGGGACTTGATTATAAGCCAAACATGCCTGCTGCCTGACACTCACAGTTATCCAATGTTGTTGTGTTTGAATTTGTTAATGTATGGAAACTTTGGATGATCTCTACTCATGTAACAGTAAGTACTGGGTTGATGCTATGTTATAAACATTACAGATTTTTAACATTGCAATGCCAATATTATTAAAGGCTTTGACTGGATTTTTAAGATGTATACAATTCTATTGTAATGTACAACAGTTCAACTTCTTGTAGTCTGATTCAGTGAGTGTACTCTATACTGGTAAACCAGTAAAACCAGAAACTCTACTGATGCAACAAATACAAAAGAAAAAACAGGAATCAGTCTGTAGGGAGACCGCAACCACAACAGTTTAATATGAACGTCAGTACAAAACTGATACAACGTTTTCGTCAGCGTTATTCCCTGACTTCCTCAGATACACTGATGAGTTGCACAAACAGTTGTTATATAATATCAATTAGAACTAATTAAAAGCCATTATTTAACTGAAATTTAAAGCAATAAAACCGGTTTCACTACCAGTGAAGCTGTTATACCAAAAAACTATATAAAACACATGTAAATGTATATATAGGTCTAAAATTGTATTCTTGATGAATACTTTGTAAAAAATGTAATTGTACTTTACTAAAATGACATTACATTTTCATTAAAAACTTTTTTTAAAAAACTTTTTTTAAAAAAAAACAATTTCACAACTTAGCAGCCTTCAACTTTAATAATGGTGCAATAGATATGTTGTCATTTAAGCCAGGTGTTTTGTTGGCTTCCAATAGGATTTGCCAATGAGTTTCCCAGTGTTCTAATCTAATCTCCCAAGGACTCCCTCTATTGTCCCTGTGCAGGGTCTCCAATACAAAAAATTCAAATCTAGTCTGGTTGCATGCCAAGGTATGTCGAAACAGAGCATTGTTGGTATTTTGTCTCTGTATTTCATACAGGTGTTCGTATATCCTACCCTTCAGATGTCTTTCCGTTTTACCAACATAAAACCCTTGACACTTCTGACATAAAGCTAAATATATCAGCCCTTGACTATTACAATTAGAGTAGGTAGATGCTGTTATCCACCTATTTCTGGCTGTAATATATATTTTGTCAGTGTGTGATATATATTTACATTGTGTGCAAGCCCCACACCTGTATGTTCCTTTACGTTGGTTGGAGTATCCCTTAACCGAGGATCCTTGCTCTAATATATTTTTAATGTTACTCCCCTTAGGGAAAACTGTTCTTACAGTTTTTCCTTTTAAATTGCTAAGGTCCGTGATGCCTTGGAAATGTTCCCATTCTTTTTCCACTATATTTTTGATGATGCCAGAATTAGCACTGTAATCAGTGACAACAGAACTTTTATACCCATCTTTAGAGTCTTGTTCTGCACTGGCACTAATAGATTTGTCTACATTACCTGTACCAAGAATTGGTTTATATTTGGTATTCCTGCCATCCATGACCTCTTTACTCATATCTGAAATAAATTCTTCAGGGTACCCTCTCTCCTGGAACATCTGTGTGAGCTTTGAAAGTTCCTGATTGTAATCCAGATCATCTGAAGTCATACGTGATGCTCTGACAAATTGTCCCTTGACTATACCTTTCTTTTGGTGTCTGGGGTGGGAACTATTGTAGTGAATGTAACTGTTTGAAAAAGTGGATTTCCTATAATTGGTGGATTTAAAATCTGTATCATCCACTCTTATTAATACATCTAGGTAATTAACCTGCTAAGTGTTGACCTGATGTGTAAAGGTCAAAAAGTCAGTACTAAAATTAAGATGTTTTATAAAATCCTCTATCAAACCTGTCATACCTGTCCAAAAAATGCAGATGTCTTCCAAAAATCTGGAATAAAATGTCCAGTATTTACTGTATTCGCTGTTTAATACATACTTCTTTTCCCATACAGAAAGGACTATATCTGCATAAATAGGAGCACAATTAACTCCCATGGCAACCCCAGATGTTTGTTTAAAATATTCTCCAGAAAAGTACAAAAAAAAATGTTGTATAGAACCAGGTAAGCTAATTCCGTAACCAGATATATATCATTGTCACAGGCCCCTGGATTATCCCTCAGTGCTTCTTCTAACTAGGCTAATCTCATGCCATGCGGTATAACAGAGAAAAGATCAACTATATCAATAGTAAGAAATTGTAAATTAGGAACATTAAGGTCAGGGGTGATTATGCCCAAAAATTCCCAGGAATCTTTAAGTAAATACTGTTCTTTACCCCACAGTTGTTTAAGCTTCCAAGCTAAGAATTTAGATAAAGGGGATATCTTAGATCCCTGGACAGATACAATGGGCCTAAGTGGAGCATTCTGAACACCTTTATATATTTTAGGTACTCCGAATATTGAGGGTACCCTGGGATTCTTGTTTTCAAGGTAAGAATATATACCAAAATCTATAACCCCTTGATCAAATAAATCCTTAATAGCTAAATCTATTTTTTTATATGATATGTTAATCTCATTTATAGACACTGGCCTGTAGCATGTTTCATTGTGTAGAATGGAATTCATTTTCCCTTCATACGCAGTTTTATCCATAAGGACTATATCTCCCTTTTGTCCGGTTCCATGACTCGGATGTTGGAATTATAACTTAATTCAATGAGTAGATCTTGTTCAGCTGTACTAAGGTTCGGTACATATCTATTGTGTCTATAAATGTCCTTGATTTGTTTCTCTATTCTTAATTCTAAATTTCTCAACTGAGGATGTATAGGGGGATTGAAGGTACTAGACCTTTTAGGAGTAGATATGTCTGCATTGTGAGTTTCAGATCCATAAAGGCTCTCCAAATTTAATTTTCTAATGAAAATTTTTAAATCCATGATGACTCTAATGATGTTACTGTTACGCTGAGGAACATATTTAAAGCCCTTAGTAAATAGGCTGAAAAGTGTTTCTGTGATAGAAAAATCACTATAGTTGTATATGTGAAAACCTGCCCTACTGATAACTTCGTAATTATCACCTATATAATCGACAATGATGGGGGGTGTGGGTTCTACCACTTCCGGTTCCTGTTCTTGTTGTACCCCCCTCCCCCCCTGTAAAGGTAATTGCCCTTGTAAAAATGGTTAAAACCTTTATTGTTGTATTGGTTACGAATCCTCTCGGACTGCCTTGGAAGAGGTTCTTGTACTTCGGTGTCCTCGTCTATCCTGTTTCCCCCCTCCCCATGACTATTTCTGTCTGTAGTAAAACCCTCAGTGTTGGAAGTGTGTATTTCATTGCAATCCCTGTAATAGTTAGAACGCATGGGTGGGGGTGCTGGATATTGTAAACCTTCCTGATATTCTTTAATATCACGGTTTAATTTTTTATGTTTTCTATTAATAATTTCTTGACATTTTCTGTCTATTTGCACCCTTTATATGATAATATTTCTTCTTTTCTAGTTCAACAGTAAACATTAAATCATTGACAACAATGTTGTTGTATCTCTCAATGTCACCATTGAGCTTACAAATTTCTTTTTCATTCTTCTTGACAATGGCATGAACAATTTCCAAACCACAATTGTCAAAAGCTCTAACAAGATCCTTGTGAAAATCACTGCCAACAATAACATTGTTAGGATATTTGAATATCCTTAACCCTTTAGGCACTATATGTTTGTTAAGGCACTCATTAAGGTACATATTATCCAGATGCAAACTTTTGTACCTGTAAAGTGCTGTCCCTAATAACTCAACAGTGTCAGAGCATGTGTGGTTAGTTTCCGTTATTGCGGAGACCCGTTCGGTGGTGTCAAAACTCGGCTTGGGCTGAAGCCATTCCTGGAAGCTTGAGTGTGGTGGAATTGCAGTATTGTTTCCCCTCTGCGACATATTGCCCCTGGGAACACTATTGGAAAAAAGTATGTTAGGCATTTGCAAAAAATTGTGTGAAGAATTAGCGTTGACTCCAGTATCAGGTACTCGGACTGTACCATTAGCGTCTTGAGCTGTGGGTAGATCACTGCTCCTGGTTGAATCCAGTTTGGTAAGAGGTCCCTGGCCGGAGACAAAAGATGTAAGACCTTGACTCAAAGGCGTCAAAAGCTCGATGAGTTGAGTTAATTGTCCTGCTAGTTTGCGAAATTCATCTACTTCAGACCTGGAAGAATGGTCTGGAGGATAAGTGGATATGGTCTCCCCTCCACAAGTCTCCATAGAAACAAAAAAACAGTAAAACCGGAGACTCTACTGATGCAACAAATACAAAAGAAAAAACAGGAATCAGTCTGTAGGGAGACTGCAACCACAACAGTTTAATATGAACGTCAGTACAAAACTGATACAACGTTTTCGTCAGCATTATTCCCTGACTTCCTCAGATACACTGATGAGTTGCACAAGCAGTTGTTATATAATATCAATTAGCACTAATTAAAAGCCATTATTTAATTGAAATTTAAAGCAATAAAACCGGTTTCACTACCAGTGAAGCTGTTATACCAAAAAACTACATAAAACACATGTATATGTATATATAGGTCTAAAATTATATTCTTGATGAATACTTTGTAAAAATGTAATTGTACTTTACTAAAATGACATTACATTTTCATTAAAAACCTTTTTTAAAAACGTTTTTTTAAAAAAACAATTTCACAACTTAGCAGCCTTCAACTTTAATAATGGTGCAATAGATATGTTGTCATTCAAGCCAGGTATTTTGTTGGCTTCCAATAGGATTTGCTAATGAGTTTCCTGGTGTTCTAATCTAATCTACCAATTACCCCCTCTGGTAGTGAAACCGGTGTTATTGCTTTAAATTTCAATTAAATAATGGCTTTTAATTAGTGCTAATTGATATTATATAACAACTGTTTGTGCAACTCATCAGTGTATCTGAGGAAGTCAGGGAATAATGCTGACGAAAACGTTGTATCAGTTTTGTACTGACGTTCATATTAAACTGTTGTGGTTGCGGTCTCCCTGCAGACTGATTCCTGTTTTTTCTTTTGTACTCTATATTGCTTACACTTTCAATTTACGAAAGCACAGTTCTTCCTTCTAATCTTACTTTTATTGCTTCAGTTTTCTGCATACCTACTATTGCTCTTAAAAATGTAGGTTACAAGCTGTATAATCCAGCCTTACAAAAATGTCAAAGAATAAACAGGTCTTTCTTCACAGGACTCTGAAACCGCAGGCATGCTTACTGCACTTCTCGTTAAGGTAGGTTACAAAAGGACGCTACCCAGGAAGACGAATTGTGCTGTTATTCCTCTTCCAAGATCAAAAGCAATGTGACACAAAAGTTTTTACCACTTCACACACCCCTTTTCAGGTTCACATACATCGTTTCACTAAAAGATTATAAACTATGCCTGGTTGAAAATGTGGTTTCGATAATATGTAAGTACCATTTTAACTTCTAGAGATAAATCATTAACCACCATAATCAAATCAGCTGACTATTTTCAAATTGTGTAGTTAAACTACTGAAACACATCCCACTACCACTGAAATCCATTCAAAATGTAAACTCATTTAAAACACAACTAAAACGTCACGTGTCGTATAAATGGATCTAGTCCTGTTCATCTCCAGGATAAATGCCTCTGTAATCTTCTGCTTGCCTTAACATAACTGTTTTTCTTCATTCATAATCGTACATCCAACAACAAGTTTTCACCAATGCCTGAATACATTTACTTGCATCCGCCAGTCATATACATTGTTTTGCAACGTAGTTCACCATTCCACTTTTATACTTCTAATATAAACCTTATGATAGTCATATATATAATTGTGACTGAACCTGTTTAATACCTCACCTCTTAACTACATTGTTGACATTTTCTGCCCCACTGAGTTTCTTTCATTTCTTTGAATTTCTAATCACTAATAAAAAACCTATTATCTGTTTGATAAACCCAATAATACACCTCTGAAAATGTACAATGGTCAACATCTACCAATTGCATAGGTATATTTTATACTTTAATAGTTTTCTT
This sequence comes from Protopterus annectens, assembly GCF_019279795.1. Lineage (NCBI taxonomy): Eukaryota > Metazoa > Chordata > Ceratodontiformes > Protopteridae > Protopterus > Protopterus annectens. Next base: position 982,406,505 of record NC_056731.1, read on the forward strand.
TACCTCATATGACTATAATCTAATTAGTGAATGTATGTGCAATTTTTAATGTACATTGCATAGTGCCTGTTCATGTTATACTACTGAGTATCTGTTTAAAAATGTTTCTAATATGTTGGAGCTTTTCTCCTCAGGCATATCCTGAAGAGGGGTTTTAGATTAAACCCAGTTGTTCAAACTTGGTAAGCAAAAGCAAACTAGAATAAAACAAATAAATAAACTAATAATAGCACTTAAACAATAATTGCATCCTCCTTTTTGTTTGTGAATGAGGTATGGGGGGATGGAATCTAACCAAAATCCATCCTTACATGCAGTCTGTAAGATAGAATATTAACTGCAAGAGCACTACGGCAAGACCCCAAATTGTGCTTGTGATCATAAATAAAATTTGTTTTTTGACAATACTGTGCAAATATAAAATAAATATAAATATATAGATCACACAATAATATTCAAAGCACAGGTGTTAGGCAAGGACATATACTTGTATATTGTGAAATGTCCAGCAATCTACTATTTATGGATCTTGCATATATGGACCATATACTGTTGCAGTGATAGTAATGGGATAAAAACTATATATGATGTTAGACATGACAACAGAATTTTCTGTGGATTGGGAGAATTGAACACACAGGTGTTCTCTCAATGTCAGAGCACATAGATATAACATGAGGACCCACATGTCCACCTATACAGGGGATGGCTTGCACCTCTGAACTATTCTAGTACTGAGAGATGGGATACTAGTGTATAAAATTATACATACAATTGACAAGTATACTCACCCTGGCACTCCTCAGCTGCTCAAGTCTATTCCTGTACATCAGCTAGTTCATTTTGATCTATTTAAGTGCCTGAGATGTAAAATAGGTCTTAATGTAAAACTTGATTGTGGCATGCAATGGCAGATTATTTTTCTATATATAATAACTAATAACTTTTATTTGTCCATTACTATTTAATGTTATGTGCCTTGTACATATGTCATTAGCCTCAAACTTAGTAGCAGTGGCATTGTTATGGTCATGTGTTGTCATTCATTTGTAGTGTTGTAATTGTTTTGTAGGGAATATGTGCTCAGTGCACATAAATGCTTGACACTTATTTCAAAGATGTGGGTAAACCCATCTGTCAGACAAAAAGTGAGCATAATATAGGACCTGGTAGGAAAAAAGTACTGTATGATTTGTTAGGGCCATACTCCATTTTCCATACCAACAGAGCAATGCTTAAAAAACAAGGTCCTTAGAAAACTCCCATATCTGATTTTCCCATCTGCATCCATCGACAAGCTAAAATTTGCAAAGGCAGAGAATGAGGTAGTAGTAAAGTCGTTCCATCTTCATGGTAGAGAGTTCTTAACAGTCCAAGCCATTGACCAGCCCTTCATTGACAAGGCCTGGGCTGAAATTATCAGAAATGTATACAAGGTTGTTGGTCAGTACCACAACTACAACATTACCCATTACAGGGCTACAAATATGCTCTGAGCTGCCACTCACAGAGCTGAAGCTACACATGGGAATGGAGGCCATTTGGTGATAAGCTGTCAACTGAGACACCTCTTATAGAGACATAAGAGTTCCTGGCCTTGTTTGAGGACAGTACCACCTACAGTGAGTTCTACAGTGAAGTTCTGCATATTGAGGGAGAGACAGACAGGCCATACAGAGGTTCATCTGCAAATGGCCCAGATATGTAGTCCTAATTCAAAGTCCCAATAGCTGCAACTCCTCCTGAATACATAGTCTAGCTAATTTTCTTAAATCTGTCAGACTTATGGCATACAGATACATTGGGGATACAATTTCCATGCACATCTGCCCAAAGTATAATCACCCTAATACTCTCTTAGCTGCTCAAGTATGCTCCTGTACATCAGCCTGTTCATTTTGATCTCTTTAATGATATCGGTTACATGCACAATTCTGGTGCTGGTCATACTTCCACTGGATATTTTTTGACATGTTAGTTCTTTAAACAGGACCAGCACTATAGTACTGTCTTGTCTGATTTTGGAGGAATTGTAGCCACTGATAATGATGTTGTGGATAAGCTGGCACTATCACTGAGTGTGAGGTATGCATTTATAACAAGGAGTGTGATCAGCACATCACCATGCTTTGTGTAAGGGTGTGGTATAACCACCACTTCCCCTCTGCCAGCAGATGCACAGGTTACACACACACACACACACACACACACACACACACACACACACACACACACACACACCCCTGAGAGAGGACAGGTTGACAGGTACACTATGGATCAGGATACTGTGCTGTCCCCCAGGACAGATGACTGAGTCTGCTCCTAACACTCCTAAGCAAGGAGGTCCACATGTGGAATTTGGTAATGGTGCTCGCCAGAGATATGATTACTGCTCTCCACCTGAAGCTGGTGTTTTTGTGGCCACAACCCAGTACATGTGAGGTACAGGCTGGTTCCTCAATAACCATGACAAAAACATTGAGGGTGACCCTGCATACTGTATGTGTGATCCGTTGGCTAGACTGAATCACACATTGGACCATGCAGTATCTTCACTGGGTCATCTTGTAGGGTGAGTAGTCATCCTCACAGATGGTCATCTGCTACCTCCATAGATATTATCCAACATGGCTGTGGAAGAACAAGACCCCACTCCTCCAGTGTTAGCCAATGTCACCTGGGGGGGGGGCTACACCCAAGAGAGAACATTGCTGTGGTCATTGCCATCATCATGTTGAATCATCCTTCTGCAAAAGCTGACCAAGGTCAAATAGCACAACAGCATCTTGCCAAGGTAGTAGTACAGCCAGTGCAGCTCCTCAAAGGGCCATTTCCCTTGGGCTTGGGTGTGCATGGGAATTTTTACCCTCTGGCATGTATGCCCTGAATGTATCCAGTAGGCTGATCTGAAACACTGCAAAAGTGGTGAGGCTGTGTCCCTGCATACACACACACACACACACACACACACACACACACACACACACACACACACACACACACACACACACATAAACAGACACATACCTCCACAGCCCCCAGTACATCCCACACATCCACTGACCCTGATCCTTCTCAACATTAACCCCTCAGACCATTTTTCACATTATTCATAAAAAACTTTTTTTCTTTAGCTCTACTGCAGCTCTCACATTTCCAAACTTTTCTGAGAATGACATGCATCACTTTGCTTCCTTTTCCATCTGAGCAAATGCTGATAACTGTGCTCTACCCATTCTATACTGTTACCTGGGTTGCCTATGTGTGATGCACAGCAAGATCAGATTATACATGGGTATACACATTCTGGTATGTTTGCATGCATCACTATTAGCCCAGTGTATCTGCTTAATGGTTGTATAGTTGTATCGTAAAGCTATGTGAAGTATGCTAACCTTTTTACTACTGTTATGACATACTTTGCCTGCCTTCATCTGGAATGGTCATCTCCTCCTCTGAATCCTCATCTGTCTCAGCTTCCACTGTCTGTGGTGATGGGATCTGAAGGCCTTGCAAGAGACCACCCTGTTGTAATTGTTTCCTAATTACAATTTTGCACAGCATAGCACTCACAGTCAGTATTTTACACATATGGCTGGGTCATGCTGCAGGGTACCACAGTATGAATCCAGTCAGGAAATGCATAACTTCAGCAATTTCTGATTTGTGATAGTGCATGACTGCACCCTATTCACTTTGGTTGTGTGGACTTCTTATAGGTGTCATGAGCCAGGGTTCAAGGGCATATTCAGCATCAACAGCATGATGGTCCTGTCAAAATTCACCCCTCAGATGTGAGCCAAATGTGGGAGGCATGAAATAGGTCACACTGTAATTGACTGATGACTGACTAAACCGCCTTCCTTCATCTTACACTTTCCTTTTCTATTATTTCTTTTAAATATATCAGAAAGATCCTTGTTAATTAATACTCTCTTCTGTCAGATTCTCAAGTTAATGAAGCTAATATTTAACCACAACTAATTATCTTTGATTCTGGTAGATATTAGTGTAATAGCCCAGTCATTAATCTGCAGCTGCAGAGCAAGTAAATATTCACTATGTTTGGGTGGCAATCTCTTCAGAGAACTCAGGAGTACAAGTTCTATAAATTACCCGAGAGTCATCACCCTGAAGCTTATCCAAGACTTGGAACATGATGGAACTAAGTATAACTTCCTTGAAAATTCCCAGTTAACAAGGGGTTAAAAACACTCCCTCAAGGGCAACAAGCAAGAACCCACTGTTGGCTCCAGTGTTTAATATGCATGTATGCATATATATATATATATATATATATATATATATATATATATATATATATATATATATATATATAAAATACATTATGTATGTGTGTGTATCTGTGTGTTATCACTTGCTGAAACACTGGTATTTTTCATTGGTTATATAATTGGTTGAATTATATAATATTCAAGGATCATTAGATGAACTATTTAATTCCTGGGCTTTTACACTTTCTTTAAGTTTGTGCAACCCTGGACTTAGTATATTTAATTTAATATCTTGGAGCATGAGGACAATACCGGACATGAAAAAGAACTGTTGCTCTTTTGTTTTGGTAATCGCAAATGTTCATAGGTTTATAGGTTCATAGGTTCATACTAGGCTATCTGCCCAAGGGCATTTATAAGCCTAGCCAGAGTTTTGTGGCTTTCGCCACCCCTTTAGTTTGGAGGATACTATGCCCATTATTTTGCTGTGCCTCTGTCAAGCAGTGACACTGAGATAATCCCTGGGGTATATCTGCGATCTCCCATCCATTGGTCAAGATTTCTCTTGAACAAAGCCAGCGAGGTGCTCTGCCTCACATGTACCGGGATTTTGTTCCACAGCATAGGGAGTCTCTGGGTGATGAATCTGTCCCTCCAGCATGTCCTATTAATAACCGTGCCAAGGTTTAAGTTTCCCGCCCTTGTAGTTCTGAGGGATCTAGATTTTTTGAGGTGAAGCATGTTCATCAATTCTGGGTTGGACATGGCCTTGTATGTCAGGCATAGGTCACCTCTGAGCAGACGGTAAGCGACTGAGTAGAGCTGAAGTTCCTTCAGTCGGGCAGCATAGGACATATTTTTGAGACCCTTTATCCTTTTGGTGAGGAACTTTTGGGGCCTTTCCAGTTGCTGCAGGTGTCGTGTCAGATACATTCCGAATGGGGCATTGTACTCAATCATTGGCCTGATGAGTGATGAGTACAGGGGGACGATGACTTCCCTTGATCTAGATGTGAATCCCTTCATGATCAGGTGGGCAATGTAGAAGGTCTTCCTAACTACTTTGGCAACGTGAGTATCAAATGAAAGGTTACTGTCAACCTGGGTACCCAGATCCCTGATAACCTCTTCTGTGCTTAGTGGGTTGCCACCTATATGGTAGCTAGGGGTAACCTTGTTTTTCCCGAAGGGTATGACTATGCATTTTTTGGCGTTTAAATTTGTGATTACTTTTTTTTTTTTTTTTCATGATTTTAGTGGTGATTAATGACAGTTGCCACTGAGTTTGCACAGTGTGCTGTGTTTCAATCACATTCTCCATTGATTATTCACTATAAACTCATAGATATGGATATATTTTGTGGTAGCAGCCAAAGCCCTGATAAAACAGAGCTCCCAGAATAGAATAACATGCAAAATGGCAGCTGTTTCTGCCAGCCATATAATCTTACTCAAACCTTTAGTAAATAATTCTGACAAACAGATGCAAAAAATACTCCATGCACACAGCAGCTGAGAAGAAGGGCTGAACCTAAGACCATTGACCTAGAAGCCAATGCCTACTGAACCCTCACATGGCCTACATAGTTATCAAACAGATAATTGAAATCACAGTCTTCACTCTATAATCTTAAACATTACTAGCATAATAGATTTGCAGTACCATGTATTTATTGAAAGAAAGACACCTGGAACTCAAATTTCTGGCAACACATTGACTTTGATCATGTGCAATCCATAAGAGGCTCATACATTGACTAAATAGACAAAAACAACAGGCAACAATTTATCACTCTGCAAAAATTCTGGATATCTGACATATCAAACTGTCAGTACTTAAAGGCATAGTTTGCAGAAAGCAATCAAGCAAGAGCAAGAACCCTCCCAAACCCAGCAACCTATGAGCACACCCCATCTACCTGGAAGCATAACTTCTTACAATGATCAAAAACAGCAGATCAGTAACATCTGACAGCCAAACTGACAAGGGAATGGATGAAGTAGAGAGTTAAGAAGAAACTGGGAGACCCAAACAAAATATCTCCAAGCCATACATACAGCATACATGACTTTCAGCTCAACCTATGTCTAGATCCTCACCAGAAAGTCTTGCCCACTAAATCCTGGTCCCAGCCAAATCCCACCACTTAATCAAGAATATGGCACCAACTCTCCATTGATGCTCTAATTACATAATTAGATAATATTTGAATCAAAACACTAAAATGAATACATAAAACTTTTATTCATTTAATAATGTTCAGGGGGACCAGACCTGGAAAAACTCACCTCTCGTATCATAGATGAACAGAAATTCATTGGCCACTTTGCAAGTTCTGATCAAAAGAATGCTTCTTCGCAATAAGTACGAAAGGGTGTCTCTAGGTTGAGAGGTCTGCACCATGAATTCTATTTACATCACTCTTGACATGGCATAATATTTATCATACTATATGATTTAGTCAAGCAGTTAGGTATAAATGACATAACATATATGAGAGAAACAAAGATAAGGAGAAGAACCGAAGAACTAATTAAAAAGAAGAAGATGATGAAGGAGAATTATTGGGTAGCACAGTCACTTAGTGGAAAACTACTGACACACAATTCAATATACCATGATTCTCCAAACATTTATCCAGATTTTCTGTGTGTATTCTGTATGATGTTCTTGTATCTTTACAGTTTTTTGCCCAGGCAATTTGGTTTCTTCCCATCTCCCAAAGAATGCAGGAAAAAATTGTGTGTGTATGTGTGTGTGTGTGTGTGTGTGTGTGTGTGTGTGTGTGTGTGTGTGTGTGTGTGTGTGTGTGTGTGTGTGTGTTTGTGCACGGGCATGCACCTGTGTGAGTTTGTGTATAATTAAGTTAATTATTTATTTATTTGTTTGCATTTGTCATTACTGAAAAATGTCTGAGTATAGTCCAAAAGTGAAGGGTGCACCAGGCTGCAAATAAATCTCACCAAATCTTCCACAAACTGTCCTTTATTAAAACAAACAAATATAAAAATAGACAGGTGAGCGCTTTCGCATTGGTATAACGCTTCTTCAGACCTTAAAAAATATGAACAATGCATCTCCTTTATATACCATAGTGCATTGCACCTTGATTAAAAACCACTGAGGTGTAATTGATGTAGTTAATGACGCTTATAAATTCAAACAAGTCTGAATGTAAGTGTCTTACTGAATTATACAAAGCTTATAAAAACACATATAATAGGAACACATATTATTAAAAACACATAAGTTGAAAACACATATAAAAAAACATATATTAAAAAACATATGAATAGCTGCCTATTGAATTCATAGTATAGATGTACAGGACTCAATGGTTCAAGGGTCTACTAGCCAGAAAGGGTTTGAGGGATATTTTATCATTAAGCCCATGAAGATGGGCTTGTAGCCTAAGAATCCATTTGTTCTCTATCTCTTCTGTGTGGCTTTTAATATTCCCTAGCCTATTAGTTCTTATTAATGTCTCAAGGACCATAAATTTAAAACAGTGTGATGATCCTTTGTCTAGAGCATGTCGTGCTAGGGCATTTGTTGTATTCTGTTTATCAATTGCATAAATGTGTTCTCTTATCCGCTCACGTAGTGTCCTGTTGGTTTTACCAACATAGAAAAGATTACATTGTTGGCATTGAGCGAGATATATAACATCTCTAGTTTTACAACATGCATATCCCTTGAACAGATATTCACGTCCTGTGTGTGGATGTATAAATTTATCTGTTGCAGCTATATATTTGCATTGCTTACAGGTTAAACATGCAAAAGTTCCTGTCTTATGTGATAAAATATTGACCTTGTTAATGTTTTCATAGCATAGTCTCCTATCTAGGGACTTCATATTTTTATAAGATATTGTTGGTCTAGTATCAACTAAATCTTTTATTTTCTCATCCATCAAAAGTAATTTCCAATTGTCGCCTATAACCTGCCTAATTTGATTATTAATATTGGTATATGGAATAATCAGTCTGTTTACTGCTGGAGGATTGATTTTTATGTTCAAACCATCATTGTCATCTTCTCTCCTTAGAAATGGAGTCCCCTTACCTGCTCTATGGATATCCCCATGAATTAATGCTTCATGTACTTCTGTCTCCTTGTACCCCCTTTCTAAAAAATTCTTTTTAAGCATAATTTTCTGTTTGTTGAAGGTTGACTCTTGGGTAGTTAGTCTAGAAGCCCGTAACATTTGGTTCTTGGCAATGTTTTTGTGTATGTGTTTGGGGTGCATGCTGCTGCGATGCAGTAAGTTGTTTCTCCAACATGTCTTTCTATATAACTCTGTGTCTATTCCATTTATTCCTTTAGTTAACTTAACATCCAAAAATACAATCTCTAAAATAGAATGACTACATTCAAAGTTCAGGAAATCAGTGGTAGCGTTCAAGTATCTAACAAATTCTGTTAATAATGTAACTGATCCCCCCCATACAATACACACATCGTCAACAAATCTACTATAATGTTTGAGGTATTGACAGTATAAAGCATGATTAAATACATAAGTATCTTCCCATTGTGCCAACACCAAATTCGCATAGGTGTTGGCACAAGGGGTCCCCATGGCCACCCCCTTGGTTTGCAGAAAATACTCATTGTCATATAGCAGAACATTATTCTCAAGGACTAGTTCTAGTAGGCTCATCCATTTCATAACATCTGAGTTAGCTATATCGTGTGCCAAAAGAAACTGACGCACATATTCAATACCAACATCATTTGGTATTGAAGTAAATAATGATGTCACATCAAGCGTCACAAAAATGTCATCACTTGAAAACAACTGTAATTTATTTAGATCAGATAATTTCTCCAAAAACTGTTGCGTGTCCCTTAAGATATACTTAGTATTGGCCACAATCGGTTTGAACATCTTGTCCAAATAAATGGAAAGTGGTTCTGTGAGCCATCCTTTACTGGATACAATGGGACTCAAAGGGGGATTATATCGGTTTTTATGCACTTTGGGGAGGCCCCTAAAAGTGGGAACCAAAGGGTTCTCAACTGTAAAGTAGGCATAAAGTTCCTTATCTATAGTTTTACATAACAACATATCATATAGCGTACTGTGTACCTCTCTAATTAGATTGTTAAGTGCATTCCAGTCAAGGGAAGTATATGTGTCTTCGTCCATCAACATTTCTTGCATTTTATTAATATACATACTCTTGTCCATGATGACAATGGCACCCCCTTTATCAGCCTTACGTATAATAATATCGTTGTTACTCTGTAGACTTACAATAGCTTCCCTCTCATGCAACGTCAAATTGTGAAACTCCGGTTTCAACTTATTATTATTGTATAAAGTAAACAAATCACTTTCACATGCCTTCTCGAAGGCTTCCAAAAGGGGATGAGGCTGTGGTATAAAAACAGACGGTTTCTTAAAATTAAAATTATTGGATACTGTAGAATTAACGTTCAAATTATTGTGTCCATACATTAACTTTAACCCTAAATTTCTGGTGAATAGTTTAATGTCCACCAGTATGTCAACAAAGTCTGTCGAACAAGAGGGAATAAAGCTTAAACCCTTGTTCAATAGTGAAGTTTCATGAATATTTAGTTCATACCTTGAGATATTAATGATCAAGTCGTGCTGGTAAAGTTCATCATTCTCTTCTGATATTGAATCGACTCCTCTGTGTTCTTTCTCTTTCTGTTGAAGGGTGACCAAGTTCTTCTTTCGAACGGTTTTATCGGTAAAGGGAAAGAAGGAAAACCTTCACCTTCACCGAATATCTCATCTTCAGAAGCTCCAATAAAAGAATCTAGTCTCGTCTGTTTCCTCCGTTTATCCTTAGCCGCAAAGTCACTTGTGGAGCCAAGTACTACTTGTGTGTCTCTATTATCTGAGTTGTCAGAGTGTATCATAGCTTCTACAGTGATTCGCTTCGGTTTCACAGCCACAGAAGTAGAAACCGGAGCATTTGAGGTGATACTAGCAGTGTGTGTCGTTGTATCAGTCGATGTAGTGTCTTCATTTGATGACATCATCAAAGGGGCGTTACTCGCTGGTGGTTTGCCATTCTGAAGCACTGACTTAGATTTAACATTGGCAGCTGTATGATTTTGTCGATTGCCCAAAAACTGCGTCTTATCCCTTGGCCAAGCAAAGACCTGGCCTTTTTGGAAATCGAGAAAATCTCGTTCCAATTTTCTCTTTTTATCTTGTCTAAGTTTGTTGTCAAGTGTCAGCAAAATTTGTTTAAGATCTTGATACAGTATGCTCAATTCATTGTCATTAAGCAATTTCAACAATTCACCTTCTATAGTGTTGATTTCTGTTAACAAACTTTTCTCCGCCAGGCAATATTGTTCAGTTAAAATGTTAATATAGGCAAAGCTGGTATCCAGGTTGAGTTTCTGCCAGGTGGATAGTAGTTCTGGATACTCTGTTCCGAAGGTTGGCATTTTTAACACCCTCAAACCTCGCGGAACCAGTTTAAAACTCAGACATGCCTGCATATGTAACTTCTGCCACTGTATATTCCTTAATTTCTGCAATTTAGTCTCAAGGCGTCTTGTTAGCAGTGTAACATCCATATTGTGCTTCATGTTGTTGGCTGCATCCTCAGTGTTAGCTAAGTCACGAGCCGTTAGTTTAAGTAGCGGGTTCTCTCTCATTTCAATCAGCGTTGCCATACGCTGCGTATTTAGTATTTCATGAATCCGATCACTGTTAGATGATGCAGGTTGTATAGCCATGTCTCAGCAGGTAATCAACGAAAAAAAGTAGATAAAGACAAGGTTACCTGACAAGTAAAGCACCCTCAAAACGAAAATGTCTGAGTACAGTCCAAAAGTGAAGGGTGCACCAGGCTGCAAATAAATCTCACCAAATCTTCCACAAACTGTCCTTTATTAAAACAAACAAATATAAAAATAGACAGGTGAGCACTTTCGCGTTGGTATAACGCTTCTTCAGACCTTAAAAAATATGAACAATGCATCTCCTTTATATACCATAGTGCATTGCACCTTGATTAAAAACCACTGAGGTGTAATTGATGTAGTTAATGACGCTTATAAATTCAAACAAGTCTGAATGTAAGTGTCTTACTGAATTATACAAAGCTTATAAAAACACATATAATAGGAACACATATTATTAAAAATACTTATGTATTTAATCATGCTTTATACTGTCAATACCTCAAACATTATAGTAGATTTGTTGACGATGTGTGTATTGTATGGGGGGGATCAGTTACATTATTAACAGAATTTGTTAGATACTTGAACGCTACCACTGATTTCCTGAACTTTGAATGTAGTCATTCTATTTTAGAGATTGTATTTTTGGATGTTAAGTTAACTAAAGGAATAAATGGAATAGACACAGAGTTATATAGAAAGACATGTTGGAGAAACAACTTACTGCATCGCAGCAGCATGCACCCCAAACACATACACAAAAACATTGCCAAGAACCAAATGTTACGGGCTTCTAGACTAACTACCCAAGAGTCAACCTTCAACAAACAGAAAATTATGCTTAAAAAGAATTTTTTAGAAAGGGGGTACAAGGAGACAGAAGTACATGAAGCATTAATTCATGGGGATATCCATAGAGCAGGTAAGGGGACTCCATTTCTAAGGAGAGAAGATGACAATGATGGTTTGAACATAAAAATCAATCCTCCAGCAGTAAACAGACTGATTATTCCATATACCAATATTAATAATCAAATTAGGCAGGTTATAGGCGACAATTGGAAATTACTTTTGATGGATGAGAAAATAAAAGATTTAGTTGATACTAGACCAACAATATCTTATAAAAATATGAAGTCCCTAGATAGGAGACTATGCTATGAAAACATTAACAAGGTCAATATTTTATCACATAAGACAGGAACTTTTGCATGTTTAACCTGTAAGCAATGCAAATATATAGCTGCAACAGATAAATTTATACATCCACACACAGGACGTGAATATCTGTTCAAGGGATATGCATGTTGTAAAACTAGAGATGTTATATATCTCGCTCAATGCCAACAATGTAATCTTTTCTATGTTGGTAAAACCAACAGGACACTACGTGAGCGGATAAGAGAACACATTTATGCAATTGATAAACAGAATACAACAAATGCCCTAGCACGACATGCTCTAGACAAAGGATCATCACACTGTTTTAAATTTATGGTCCTTGAGACATTAATAAGAACTAATAGGCTAGGGAATATTAAAAGCCACACAGAAGAGATAGAGAACTAATGGATTCTTAGGCTACAAGCCCATCTTTATGGGCTTAATGATAAAATATCCCTCAAACCCTTTCTGGCTAGTAGACCCTTGAACCATTGAGTCCTGTACATCTATACTATGAATTCAATAGGCAGCTATTCATATGTTTTTTAATATATGTTTTTTTATATGTGTTTTCAACTTATGTGTTTTTAATAATATGTGTTCCTATTATATGTGTTTTTATAAGCTTTGTATAATTCAGTAAGACACTTACATTCAGACTTGTTTGAATTTATAAGCGTCATTAACTACATCAATTACACCTCAGTGGTTTTTAATCAAGGTGCAATGCATTATGGTATATAAAGGAGATGCATTGTTCATATTTTTTAAGGTCTGAAGAAGCGTTATACCAACGCGAAAGCGCTCACCTGTCTATTTTTATATTTGTTTGTTTTAATAAAGGACAGTTTGTGGAAGATTTGGTGAGATTTATTTGCAGCCTGGTGCACCCTTCACTTTTGGACTGTACTCAGACATTTTCGTTTTGAGGGTGCTTTACTTGTCAGGTAACCTTGTCTTTATTACTGAAAAATGGTTAAAGAAGTATTGCTTCATTACTTACCCAATTGAAAGAAACAACCAAGCAAACAGCGAAACTCTACAGAAAAACAAATACTGTTAGAGCATGTCTGACAAAAGTTTAAATGCTGCCAGCTATTGCCACCTTTTTATGCATTTATGCAAGAGAAAAAAATCACATTAAATGTACTAGGATAGAGATAGTCAATATTACTGAACATGATGACATTTTGTAACTAATTCTAGAAAATAAGGGGGCATATTATATTACCAGATTTCATACTTACTCGGCTAAGATTGTTAAGTTAGAAAACTAACTGCAGATCTTTAGTTCAGACTACCTAATTATCCATATTTATTTATTTTGTTTACACTTTGTTGACCAGGTTAGTCACACTAGACTGACAGTCTTTTCTCAAGGGAGTCCTGTGGTGGTATTCATACTGCCTTTTCAAAATCTCGCTGGGGCGCAAGATGTGAATATATAATTCTCCATAAAAGAAAGCTCAGACTGACCAATAGAAGAACATGACTTAAGTATGAGGAACTTTTACATAAAAAGATTTATAAAATATATATACGAACTATTAACATCTATTTGAATATGTGTATCATTTGAAGTTAACAAGCTATTAGTGGTGGTGTATATTGTTTTAGCTATACTTCCATCCTGGATTTCACTGGAATTCCGTGGAAAATGTTTTTAATGTTTTATGAGCTTTTCCAAAGAATCTTTATGAAGGACAAAATAAGCATCTAAGAATTTAGAAGGAAATTTGACAGACAATATAAGCATTGAACCAACTTGACTCCTTGCGTTACAGTTATGTTAATTATTTCATTTAGGACGATTTATTAAATTGTCTCAAAAACTGCAAATATAAGAGCTGAGTCTGTACAACAGAATTGCATTTCTTCCAAACTATATTTTAATGACCATCGTACTCATGGGTTTGGTCCCATGTTCACCTTCTATTTCTCAAATAATTGAGACTGTCTTCTTCATCACTCATTTCTTTCATTTCGTTATACTGCCATCACTCATTTATTTCATTTTGTTATACTGCCATCACTCATTTCTTTCATTTCGTTATACTGCCATCACTCATTTCTTTCATTTCGTTATACTGCCATCACTCATTTCTTTCATTTCGTTATACTGCCATCATTCATTTCTTTCATTTCGTTATACTGCCATCACTCATTTTTTTCATTTTGTTATACTGCCATCACTCATTTCTTTCATTTCGTTATACTGCCATCACTCATTTCTTTCATTTCGTTATACTGCCATCACTCATTTCTTTCATTTCGTTATACTGCCATCACTCATTTCTTTCATTTAGTTATACTGCCATCACTCATTTCTTTAAGCTGTCTCTGATTATGGGGGGCATCTCTGATTTGGGCCCAAACTGATCTGTTCCTCCTAAACCTACCTAAAACTAGCAATTCCTGAAACAATAGAGGTGATGGGTTGCACTTAATAAATAATGACAATAGTTAAAGTTCCAAAAGAGACATGTTAAGTGTATCTGTCCAATACATTTAGTTGCATTTTCCAAGTAAGTTGATAACTCAGGTTTGCTTGAATTAGATGAATAACAACAGTCTGTCTACTTCTAATTTAGATCTTCAGTCTGATGAATGTATAAATTTGTTAAGTCGTATGATTCAGCTGATAATGAGGTTTAACAAGAATGCTTGTATAGCTGTCATGTTGTCTGGGAATATGGCATCATGTCTCAGGAAATGTTATTTATATCTCTCTTCATAAATTCAACCATGAATATTTTTTATGAAAAGTGTGATCAGATTTTTCTAAATTAAATGTTTTAAAATTTAATGTGGGATAGACAAAATATAATAATAACAGTACCTTATAAAACTGATCTTAAGAGTAAACAATCAGCAACATTGTCTCACATGTATAACATCAATACAAAAATAGGTCATTACAAGGTATTCTACCACATTCTAAATATTGTATGCTCCTTTTAATTTGAAGAAATTTGATTTTAACACACATTTGTTATTCAGTAGGTCAGTTAAGGCAAGGACATTTACAGAAGTTCAATACATTCTTCCAGTATGCCTTTCTTTTTTTTCCAGTTAAAAATCCATTTCACCATGCCTTTCATGAAAGAAAAAAAATATTTAAATAAAAAATGACAAAAGTGAAACTCCCACTCACCTGCATGATGAACATGTGAATTTATTCAGGAAACATCAGTATCTGCCATGGCCAGCTGGAAAATAATGGACAGCATAATTATATGATAATGACCATATAATGAGACACGCTGTATATTAATGAACTAGAAAAATGGAAAAGTGATTCAGAAATGTGTAAAACACGTTCAAACACATCACACCTAACTTAGCAGTGAATTTGGCGATTTTCTCACACACACAGGCACAGGAAAAGGTCTTTGCCTTTTTCTGAAATGATTTCAAGCCTGCATAAACTAAAGCATTTCTGGTGATTCCCTGTTTGGTGAGGAAAGCAAACATATACATACATATATATATATATATATATATATATATATATATATATATATATATATATATATATTTGTGAGTGATAGAGCTGCTTTCTGTTTACTTGCTCCATTTTGTTTTCTGTTTTAAGAAATTTGATAACACTTCAATTATCTAGGCAGTACACTTCACATGTTTTTTCACTGGTTAAATTGTTTCTCGAGTGATATCTGGGTGTCTTGTCATTTTCTGAAAAGATTTGAAGCCTGCATCAACTAAAAGCATTGCTGGTGATTCCCTGCTAGTTTTTCCCACCCACCCTCTCCCCTTCCTTTATCTGCTTTTTAAACCTGGTGATCTTAAGCTGCCCATCTCTACTGTAAACTGAGCTTAATATGCTCATCCCTTTCTATACTGCTGTTGATGTCTTGAATTATCTATTTGCTTTTCCTTGTGCTTATATTGAAAACATGCATTTTGCTTTTCATTGCCTGTTCTACTCGTGTACTTGTTCTGATTAATTATCTAGCTAGCTGTTGGATAAAGTAGTATATTTCTACACTTTAGCAAGCACTTATTTTTACATCAAGAGGTCAGTGGATTTTCCTAGTCTGTTTAGGATGGGGAAACACTTGAGATTTCTGCATGTAGTTTTATTGGCTGGAAGACTTATTAATCAGCTTAACTTTGTTTTAGTGCCTTTATAAATTCTGCACAATTGAGTGTCTCTTGGCTCATTTATACAAATCAAAGTGTTTATAATCACATTTTGTAAGCTGTTAAAAGTACACTGTGTGTTTGTGGTAGAATTTACTCTGGATGCTCCTTTACTGTGCTTTTACATTAAGAGGACTGGGATTATTCACCTAATGGCAGTAAGTGTTTATCTGGCCTATTTGAGCTGGGAAGTACACAGAAGAGCTCTAAGTAGTTTTTGTACTACTGTTATATAATGTAACTGTACTTTAGCAGTTTCAAAAAAATTCTGTACTGTCTGCTGCTGTTCTAAGTAGTTAATTGTACTGTATTACATTGTATCTGTTATTTGTAGGCCTGTTGTAGGAAGTTTGTGTGCTGTTGTTACACTTGGGCTTGAAACCAGCTATTCTACATTAAGAAGGTGCTTTTCTGCACCCTTGTGGCAGAAGTGTGCTGAGCTAACCTGTCTAAGTTGGGGATTGCTGGTAAAAAGTTTATTATGTGCTTTCCTCATTGGTAGTCAGCGTAAAACGTGTTTCTCTTTGCTTGTATTTAAGCCTTAAATTTGTGTGGTGCTGCTCTTTGCGCAGCGGCAGTTAGCAATGCCTTGAAGAGATGTAAAAACCTAGAAGCTCAGTTTTCTCTAAACAGCTCTCATTGAAACCTTTTCTGCTACTCTAGGAGCAACTCAGTTGCTCATTGAGCAGTGTTGCCTTATTGATTAACCTTAGTCTACACATTGTATAGGTCCTTCTTTTAGTCTTAGTGCTTCCAGCACAGTCCTGCCAAATTAACCCACTCTCTTCCCTAATAAAACAAACCATAAGTGCCTGCTAGCATGGACAGACAGTTTTGCATCATCTCTCTGGCCAGCCTGAAAGACATGGCCATCCAGAGGCAATGTAGCAATTGTCTCATGTATAATGACAGCCACTTACTCCTGAAACAAACAAATTCTATATGTAAGAGATGTACTTACACTATGAAATTGGAAGCAAGACTGTCACATAAGAGCAAATCAAATGACAAACAGGTTGTCAGAACACACACACTTCCCACAATAAAGGACATGACACATAAACCCACATATGTGGAGTTAATTACTAGTAACTTCCCAAAAGAACAGAGTCTTCCCAACCAGAATCTACTTACACACATAATAATGCAAAAAGCAACCACAACACAAAATAACACACACAACAATGTCTCAACAAATAAGCCCATAAGGCATAACACCACAAAACCTAACGTATTGGTTGTAGATTACTCTATTGTGAGATACATGGATGTTCCCCTCACCAGGCCGGATAAGGAGCGGGTTACAGTTAGCTCCCTGTCAGGTGCTAGGATCCAACAAGTTACTAAGCACTCAAGTCACTCAACCAGATGTACTGGTATGACTCCGTCATAGTCCATGTGGGGGTGAATGACTTGAGATGTACCTCACTAGACTATATGAAGCGCAACATGACTGAGCTCTCAGATTATGTGTCACAGGTAGGTATAAGCCTAGCCTTAAGCAGCATTCTATCTTCTCCAAGGATGATTCCACAATACAAACAAAAAATGACTGACTTTAACAATTGGCTTAGCTTCTACTGTCAGTCCAGGGGGATCTAATATCTGACAGCCTGTGAAGACATAGTCTACAGGCCATGCTGCTTTGCTAGAGATGGTCTGCACATGTCTCCTCTAGGCTTTTCGATACTGTCAAAGCCATTAGCCACTCCATCATGAATTTTATTTAGGCAGTGCCAAAATAACCAACCTCCCAACCAAACAAATTCCTCTTTAGATAAACTCAATGTACTGCTGTTTAATGCTAGGAATCTAAACAAGAAGCAGCATTCCTTAGAAGCACTCTTCACTTTGAAGATGCAGACATCTGTGGTGTCACCAAGATATGGTACAAGGTGATGAAAGCACCCTGGCTGTGCAGGGCTTCAATGCCTTCCATATGTTTAGAACACGAACTGAGTGTAATAAGACCAAAGGAGTAGGTGTATCCATCTTCAATAAGGATAAGTACACCTCAAGACTGATCAAACTGTATGAATCTCTTGAGTTACTCTATGTCCAGTTAACTATAGACAAAACCCAATACCACATCACAACTAGCCATAGGTCTCCCACTATGAAACAGGAAAAGCATACCACATATATGAACTTACTGAAGTCACTTGTCATACAGCTCAGCACCTTACTCATGGCCGATTTTAATTATGCTACCATCAACTGGGAAACATACATGACTACAAACATGCTAGTTCAGAGGTTCTTGGACTTTGTCAATGCAAATGCAATGGAACAACTAATCAGCATACCCACAAGAGGCTCAAATATCCTGGACATAGTACTCACTAACACAGGAGAGCATTGCATCCTCTACCCCCCCCCCACACCCCCACCCCATGTGTGATTTTTTTCCCTGGTAAGATTGGACCATAAATCAGTATCATTCAATGTAATTATAACACCAGATATCCCATCAAGCTCAGAAATGCTTAATTATTTTTCAAAGACAAATTATCTCATACTAAGTGAAGGTATAAGAAGTTTCAAAGCCCCCTGATATGCAGATAACACAGACTCCTATTCAGAGGTGTACACCAATGCCCTATATAACCACATAAGCAGTTGTATAGAACTGGCTGTACCTTACCAGATTAAAATCAGGTCTTGCCAAAAAAAACGGCCACCCTGGTGGGGCCCTAGTATAAACAGGCTATACAACAAGAGAAAGGAACTAATGCCCAAGAACAAGAGAGAACTGGATCAGCAAAGGAAGAAATCCCTCTCTAGCATAAATTAACAAATTAGTAATCTTGTGATGTCCTCCAAAGTTAATGACAAAGCAAAAATGGCCTCCATAGCTAAAGAGAATCATAAGGCATTCTTTAACTATGTTCGAAATATAAAAAGGAATAACCAATTATGCGTTGAACTGATCGTGGATGGCATCACCCATACTCATCTTGAGGTAAAATCCAACCTGTAAACTGTCAGATTTGGAATAAACTTCAGCTTCTCATCCCTTACAGTCATCCCCAAAAATATACCTGCCACCATTCCTCTGACTATTGTCTCAAGAGAACAGGTCTTCTTGGCACTCTCCAAGGTCAAAAACACGGCATCACTGGGACCAGACAACATCCCATGTTGCCTTTTAAATAACTGAAAATGTGGCCTAGCAGATCCATTTGGATCCCTATTTAACCACATCCTGTGAACTGGCTATGTCCCTGTGGAATGGTGGACAGCAACAGTAATCCTTCTGTGCAAAGAAAGCCCATCAAATATGATAAGCGATATATGCCTGTCACCTCTGCAAAAATACTGGCTGTGCTTCCCATCTTACATAATATTATACTTAGAAAACAGTTGCAGTTATGTAGTCCAGTACAGGAATCATACTTCTGATCATCACAGGAGGCAGCAAATGAGACAGAAAGGGGGTCAGATGAGGAGCCTGCAGCAGACAATGACCATGGCAGACATAAGTGTGTGCATGATATGCTAAGGCACTGATTAAGAGGCCGCAAATTGCACATACACTCACAACATAAATAACATAAAAGCTCAGCAGATGCAGACATTGGCACTGATGCATACAAGCAACCCATTCATTGGCTAGCTACTGTAAGCATCAGGCATAGGCAACCTAAGGCTAGGATGCCCTCAGTAACAGTAGCAAATGTGTGTGATCAACCAGTCATGAACAAATACTACAATACATAAACAGAGTAAGCAGACAGTTAAAATCATGATGTGAATATAAGGATATCACAACATAAACTGGTACAGCCATCAAATGCAAATAATAATGATGCATTTAAATGAAACTGACTGTGCTTATCCATGTATTTCCTGCTCACTGTTTGCATCAGACATGAGCAGCCCACATCCGACAGCCTTCCAGAGAGCAGGGCACTCTCAGCATCATCTGCAAGCTATCCTATGCAATTATGTCTACAGGGCACTGGTAACTAAATTTGGGTGGCATGATGCCAGGGAATCTTCAGCTCCAGGGCCATTAGCCTAGTACACACCTATGAACCTATGTACCTACAGTATTTAAGCACAGCAAAAACACAATAACATGTTTTACTTACACACACAAAAAAACAAACTTTATCTGTCCATGCATTACCTAGTTACTCTGTGTATCAGACAAAATCAGTCCAAGTAAGATACAATTTCAGAGGGCAGGGCACTCTCAACATCATCTGCATAAGTTGGCGAGAGAGCTATTGTACACAACTACTATTACTGCAACTACTATTTCTACAATAGAATGTAAGCAGACAAAACATAATTTAAAATGATTAGGTGTACTAGGAAAAACAAGACCCTGACTGCCAATGCATTGGCTGGCAACTCTGTGCATCAGACATAGGCAAACCAAAGTCACAGACTTTGCAAAGGGCAGAGATCACTCATCATCATCATTTCTACAGCATTGAGGATTACAGGGGGGCACACCCTTGACAGGGAAAGTGTGTGAGTGTTAGAGCTGAAATAATAAGCAAGTATGTACTTTCAAGGAGATTGTGTACAGATGTGATTAACTTCATGTTGAAGTGTGTGTGTGTGTGTGTGTGTGTGTGTGTGTGTGTGTGTGTGTGTGTGTGTGTGTGTGTGTGTGTGTTTGAGTGTCATACTCAGTGATGGGTGTAGTAAATGAGTGTCTGCAGGGACATAGCCAATACATTTGTGTCAGCACTTGGAAACCCAAGCAATCATCCTTGGCATGATGGAAGCTCCATACCCCATATCATACTTATAGCATGCAGATATACTTTTCTGGGCATGTGGAATATGTTAATTAGATCCATACCCCATATCATACTTATAACGTGTAGACAAACCTCTCTGGGCATGGGAAATAGGTCAATTAGATACATATCCTTTATCATACTTATAATGTTTAGATATACTTCTCTGGGCATGTGCAATGTATTAATTAGATCCATATCCCATATCATACTTATAGCATGTAGATATACCTATATGGGCATGTGGAATATGTTGATTAAATCCATACCCTATATCCTACTTACAGCTTGTAGATATAAGTCTCTGGGCATGTGGAATATATTAATTAGATCTGTACCCTTTATCATACTTATAACATGTAGCTAAACCTCTTTGTGCATGTGGAATATGTTTATTAGCTCCTGGCTTGTTACACTTTCTGAATTACTCAATTTGTACAATGAGCAATGGAGGTAAACATTATGATGGTTTCTACATTATGATACACTCACACCTGACTGTGGCAAGCTAATGCCTTGAAAATGTACCTCATTAGCAGTACTTAGTCAATGATGTGTTAAAGAACCATGCCAATGAAAATCACACTTTGAAAGGGTGCACCAAACAGGTAACTCTTACAGACATGAGTAGCTTATACTAATGTTGAAATATGACTGCACTTTGATCTGCATGTTGGTCAAACTATCTCAACTTTATGTAAGGTAGCCATTTGCACATCACAGACATGGAATGAAGATGACAAACAATGTGAACAATATCCACAATAATGTGAATGTGTCTTAAATGAAAAGCAAACAGACATTAAAATCAATGGAGTATATATTTATGCTAGGCTTTAGCATTTTCATGAACAAAGGTCATCCAATTAATAATGTACAATAATGCACAATTATGTTAAGAGTTAAGTCTGCCTTGCAGAAAGCATTTGTACCCTCACCTTCATTATCATCCTCACATGTCCTAAATTCCTAGTATCACAATTGTACTGCGCAAATATAAAGAACAAAAGCCTCAACATATATATAACCTAATTGTCCATTGCAGAAGTACAGTGACTTGAACATATACTTGACTGCCTGCTGTTTATTTTGCACTCTTCATCTATTTTCTTTTCTACTAATAAGTGCTTGGATAACTTCTGGGTTTGAGTGAAGCTATTAATAACTATCAAATCAACCTGTCTATAATGGCTAGATAAGCCCAGCTGTGCTCCACCCCATTCTGATTTAATCAATTAACTCTGGCCAAGTCCTGTTTGGATTTGTGGCTTCCCTGATGGTTCTGTAAACCCGTAAGCAAAAAACTCCAAACATTGGACACGATGAGTGTATTCAGTAATATACAAAGTTTATTCCAGAAAGCAACACCACAAAGCTTTCAGGCAAACACCCTTTTTCAGTGTGCATATAATGAAATAAAATTCAAATCTAAGTTTGCAAGTAATGTAAATATGAGTATTTATGAATTACAGTTAAATAATAATATTGTTATTGATTTATTCAACTACTTGAATGTTCGATGCCCAGTGACATTGATCCTATATGGGCTACCAGAAAAACATGAGAGCCTAGACCACCCACCAATGAGACCAATAGTATCGGGGGGGGTTGGGTTACTGAACCCATTTCTCTATACTTACAACACACTTTAAATAGATATCTACCCAAGGTGAAAGGTTATATAAAA
Source organism: Protopterus annectens (assembly GCF_019279795.1). Lineage (NCBI taxonomy): Eukaryota > Metazoa > Chordata > Ceratodontiformes > Protopteridae > Protopterus > Protopterus annectens. The sequence continues at coordinate 982,429,191 of NC_056731.1, forward strand.
GACACTGAGGACTTCCTATCTCAACTCTATGACTGGTATTACACTCATAAAAAATGTAATTTATTTTTGCTGCTTTGGACATAAAATCATTGTTGCTTGAAATTGTTTTTCTTTTGGCTTTTCCTGGTTAGGGGGCGCCGCAGCAGATCTCCAGTCTGCTAATGATTGGCAGTAGATTCTTATAGTGCCAAGGTGCCAGCTCGATGCCCAACCTTCAACGAAGGCACATCCATTCATGCATGTCTTCTGAATGCTACTCGACTGTGGGGAGGACATGCATATTCCACACAGAAGGCACTCCAGCTGAGAATGGAATGGGAGAACCTCTTGCTGTGAGGCGACAACGCTACCACTGCACCACCATGGCTTCTACTTGAAATTGTGCTGAATAATAATATATGCATGTTTCATGAGCATATATATATATATATATATATATATATATATATATATATATATATATATATACCATCAGAAGACAGGTGTGGCTATGGGTACATCCACTGCCAACCTATATGGTAATAGTGTTGTAGCACAGTGGGAAGAGAATTTTGTTTACAACTGTGCATAAATATTTAGAGACAATATACTTTTCTTTAAATGTTTTTGTTGACAATATCTTTTGCTATGGGTTACAGAATATTCTGATATGATTTTTCTATTGATTATTTAAATCAAAGTTAAATAATTAAGTTTTCCTATTTGTTACCTCTGCATTCATTGCTTGAATCTAATTGAATTCTGACTGAGAGTGCTACTGAAACAACTCAAAATATAAATTGATAAGTATATTTTTTGGCACTTCTTTCCAAAGTTCTACAGTATCCTAACTGCTTTTGCTTGATTGATTTAGCTCTATAATATTTGCTGGCTTCTGATCTGTGTTGAAAGTGTTATTTTTCTGAGTGGAAAGTGACATTTTTCCCCCACCCTTAATCCTGCTCTGGGAAATACTGGCCAAACAATGTGTGTGTTTTATCTGATTGTCTCAAGGCTTGCTAGTATAATTAAGATTCCCTGTTTGTTACCTCTGCATTCATTGCTTGAATCTGATTGAGTTCTGACTGAAAGTGCTACTTAAACAACTCAAAATATAAAAGGATAAGTATATTTTTTAGCACTTCTTTCCAAAGTTCTACAGTATCCTAATTGCTTTTGCTTGAATGATTTAGATCTATAATATTTGCTGGCTTCTGATCTGTGTTGAAAGTGTCATTTTTCTGAGTGGAAAGTGTTATTTTCCCCACCCTTAATCCTGCTCTGTTAAATACTGGCCAAACAACTTGTGTGTTTTATCTGATTGTCTCAAGGCTTGCTAGTAGAATTAAGATTCCCTGTTTGTTAACTCTGCATTCATTGCTTGAATCTAATTGAGTTCTGACTGAGAGTGCTAATGAAACAACTAAAAATATAAATTGATAAGCATATTTTTTGGCACTTCTTTCCAAAGTTCTACAGTATCCTAATTGCTTATGCTTGACTGATTTAGATCTATAATATTTGCTGACTTCTGATCTGTGTTGAAAGTGTCATCTTTATGAGTGGAAAGTGCTATTTTCCCCCACCCTTAATCCTGCTCTGTTAAATACTGGCCAAACAACTTGTGTGTTTTATCTGATTGTTTCAATGCTTGTTAGTATAATTAAGATTCCCAGTTTGTTACCATTGCATTCATTGCTTGAATCTAATTCAGTTCTGACTGAGAGTGCTACTGAAACAACTCAAAATATATATTGATAAGTATATTTCTGGCACTTATTTCCAAAGTTCTGCAGTATCTTAATTACTTTTGCTTGATTGATTTAGATCTATAATATTTGCTGGCTTCTGATCTGTGTTGAAACTGTTATTTTTCTGAGTTGATTTTCCCCCATACTGCCCTCCCTATTGGTGTTTTCTTTTTATACTTGGTGGCTTTGCAATTGCCCGCCCCTACTGTATATTTGATCTGTGACACTCCTCCCAGTCTAGTGCCTTTAGCTCATTCTACCTAATACGGAGAGAAAAAATTTTTTTTTTGCACTTTATTCATCTACTTACTGTGTTTGTGTTTCTTCCTACTTTATTACTTATTTTGCTTTTGCTGCCTGTTCTTAAAAGTACTTAATAGCATTTATTTTGCTGCATTTATTACTGCTTGTTAGTAGCCAATTAAATTGTAACTGTTATTCTAAGCTGTTGGATTACACACTTGGACTTTAGACCAGTTGTTTCACATTAGGAAGGTGTATGGTCTGCACTGTTGTGGCAGAACAGGAAGCTTACATCCTTCTGAGTTGGGAGTTGCTGATTGAAGGCTTAGTGTCTGTTCTAAAGTGTATTAGTTCTTGTTTAAGCACTTGGGCTTTGGACCAGTCTTTTTACATTAAGAAGGTGTGGTCTGCACTCTTGTGGGAGGCTGGATTCTGCCCCTCTGAGATGGGAATTTCTGGTCACAGGCTTATTTTGCCTGCTTATTTGAACTGTTTCTTTTTGAAATTGGTGGGCCTTGCTGCTGCAGCATAGACCAGATTCAGGCCTGCTGAATCTAGCTTTATTTGTATAGCTTGAGCACTGACCCAGGCCATCTTTTTTTTGGAGAAGGTTCCCATGCACCCTAGCAGCAGGAGTGTGCAGTTTGAACTTGTCTGATTGAAGACTGCTGGAGCAGGGCTCAGTGTTGAGCTTTTTTTCTGGTTAATTGGCTAACTTGTTTAAATCCGTTGTTCGTTTTCTATTGTTATATATATATATATATATATATATATATATATATATATATATATATATATAAATAAAAATTGCATTCTATCCATCTGCTTTTACTGTATTTGTGTTTCTTCCTACTTTATTACTAGGGGCATTGACTACAACTCTGATCTGAGATATATAACAATAAGTATCCTTTTCTGTGCATTTAAAGAGTTTTTTGATTGCATCTGCTTTATTTTCTGAAAAATAATATATATATATATATATATATATATATATATATATATATATATATATATATATATATATATATATATATATATATATATATATATATATATATACACTTGTTTCCCACCTCCTAAGCTAGTATGGTCCAGTTTTCAGGCTAAGTGCTGAATTCAGGGCTGTGTTACAAATCTCTGTGTTTGCCCATACCTTACTTGGATAGAAGGAAGTTTCTCTGTTCATCTGTGAGAGAGGGGAGTTTTGAGCAGCCTATCTGTCCCTGGAGGAGTGGTTTCATCCCAGAAATTAGTAGTTTATTGGCCATTTTGGGCTAATTTCTATTTCTTTCATTTCCCTGCTATAAATACCGCATTTGCCCGGTTTTGCATGCCAGGCAGCACCAGTTAGCTGGGGTATAATTATTCCTGGCTCCACAAAGTCTCGTCTTCAATTTTTCCCTTGGAACTAGACAAACTTTCAACTTAAGTTCTCAAGCCATTCATTTCTCAGCCCGGCACTTGCTCAAAACGCATAGCAAGCACTTATAAACCCTAGCACTAGACCCTCCTATACTGTACAGAAGGACAAGGCTCTCTATTCAACCTTACCAGCCATTCAGTAAAACAGTTCACTGTACCTATCTAGGCATGTCCAAAGGGCAGTTTCAGGTGTACTCTCCAGTCCAACTGGTGAATCAACGCATTTTGAGGCAATGTTACAACTGCCTCATGTACACAGACAACCCTCTCCTCCTACCACCAAACACTAATACATGTGAGAGATGCAATTATACAGCCAAACTGGAGGCTAAGCTCTCTCAACCCAAGGCTGGAACAGACAGTCAAGAGGAGAAGGGAAATACTTGCATCACACCACCAGTCTCACATAGACCCATTAAACCAGCACTGGCAAAAAACACACATAAATACATGAAAACATACTCGGAGGCTCTAAATAAAAATCTGCAAAAGCAACAGAGACCTCCAAAGCAGACATCCAAGCAACCTCCACCCCCCAACACAAATCATGAAACTCATACTTCAAAAAACCAGTGTGCCACACAATCACAGCCCTTAAGGCAAAATAACATACCAAACATACTAGTAATAGGTGACTCTATAGTCAGGCACACTGATATCCCACTCAATAGAATGAACAAGGAGAAGGTTACTGCTAGCTGCCTGTCAGGTGCCAGGATCAGCCACATAACACAAACACTCAGGTCACTCCAGAACAAGTACAGATATGACTCTGTCATTGTCCATGTTGGTGTGAATGACATGAGGCATATCTCCCTGGACTACATGAAAAGAGACATGGAAGAGTTCTCTGATCTTGTAGCCAAGGCCGGTATGACCCTGACCCTGAGTAGCATTCTGCCCTCACCAAGAATGATACCACAGTATAAAGAAAAAAATATCAATTTCAACAATTGGCTAAGTTTCTGGTGTCATTAAAGGGGATCTAGTGTCTGTCTGCCTGGGATGACATGTTCAACAAGCCACGCTGCTTCGCTAGAGACAGCTTGCACCTGTCACCCTTAGGTTTTTGAATACTGGCCAAGACTCTTGCCACCACCATTGTGCATTTTTTAGGCAAGGCTCAAAAGACAAACCCACTGCCATAAATAGCACAAGTAACAAAATGCTGAAGGTAATGCTACTCAGTGCCAGAAGTCTAAGCCTCAAAATGCATGCACTTGAGGCACTCCTCAGTATGGAGAAAATCAATATATGTGCTGTAACAGAAACCTGGTTTAAGGCTCCAGAGAGCACCCCTGCACTACCAGGCTACAACTCATGCCATATATTTTGGCCACAGAACCTGGGCCAAAATACAAAAGGCGGGGGTGTATCCATATTCATCAAGGATACTCACACCTCCAGGTTAGTGGCACAGCACGATGCTTCAGAGATCATCCATGTGCAACTAACCACAGGCAAAACTGCAATTCAAATTGTAGTTTGCTACAGATCAGCCACCATGTCCCAGGACCCCCATTCTGCATTTCTGGAAACACTGGGAAATATAAAGGTCCTACCAAACACCCTAATATTGGATGATTTCAATTATCCAAACATTAATTGGGAGAACTACTCAAGTACTCCCTTGCCCAACATTTCCTAGAATTTATAAACTCAAATGCCCTGGATCAACTGGTCAACACTCCCACCAGAGGTGACAATGTATTGGACCTGGTCATCACCAACATGGGCGACTGGTGCTCCACACTGGAGGTCAACCCTTGCTGGTTAGATCTGACCATAAACAAATCACTTTGGATATCCACATTCCGCCCCCACCTCCGGACAAGGAAACCACCATGAAAAACTTTTCAAAAGCAAACTTCACCTTACTTAAGACGGAGGGGGAAAGTTTCAAAGCCCCCATGCTAAAGGATAACATTGTCCAAGCTGCAAAATCCTTTACTAATACATTCTACGGGCACCTACTGGAATGCATGGATCGTGCTATCCCAAGCAAAACCAAGACTCACTCCTCCAAGAAAAAGAAACCAGTCTGGTGGACTTCTGCAATAAACAAGCTATACAATAGAAGGAGGAAACTAGTACAGGAAAGAGTAAAATCCCAAGATGGGAAGACATCCCTGATCAGTAACCGCAAGAAACTATGATCCCTCATAAAATCATCCAAGGCGAGTTTCGAAAGAAAAATTGCCAAGGATTCCAAAGATAACCATGAGGCATTCTTTAGCTATGTCAAAAATCTAAGTGGCAATGCTCAGATCTGCTCAGAGTTAGTGCAGAATGGTAGAAAATACACTGAACCGACCGATATTGCCAACATCCTGGCAGACAGGCTCAGCGCAAATTTCACCCCCCTCTCACCCCCAAAAGGGCCCGTAACCATACCAGAAGAATATAGAGCTCCTGAAATCACAGACACTCAGGTTAAAACAACCCTCTCTAAAGCCAAAAACACAGCATCAATGGGACCGGACGGTGTCCCAGGCTGTGTCCTACATGAGCTCAAAGATGAACTAACCCCTCACCTAAACACACTTTTCCAACTCAGCCTCTCCACAGGTTACGTACCCATAGAGTGGTGCACAGCAACGGTTATTCTGCTCCACAAAGGTGGAGCCACAACAGACCCTGGGCACTATTACCCTATAAGCCTGACTAGCTTGGACTGCAAGGCTATGGAGCGCATCATCATGGAACTCATTAATAGAGACATTGGGAACCTCCAAACACTGGACCCTACCCAGTTCAGCTTTGTTAAGGGCAGAACATGCCTCCTAAACCTGGTGGACTTCTTTGAGACAGTTACCAAGGCTATAGATGAGGGAATGGTGGTACACACAGCCTGCCTAGACCACACAAAGGCCTTTGACACCATTCCCCATTCTGGTATTATAAACAAGCTCACCAGCCTGAACATAAACCCCTACGTCACAAGATGGGTTGCCAGCTGGCTCACAGACAGAACCCACATGGTAAGAGTTGCAAGAGCTAGGTCTGGCTCTAAACTGGTTACAAGTGGCACTCCCCAGGGCTCAGTCCTAGGACCCCTCCTGTTCAGCATATACTTCTCAGAGGTACAGGCAAGCACAAGAGGACTATGGCTGACCAAGTTTGCAGATGACTGCAAACTAGGGGCTATAATTGACTCTCCAGCTGACACAGACATCCTCCAAAAGGGTCTCACTGAGACGGATACCTGGTGTCAAAATCATGACCTCAAGCTAAATGCCAAAAAGTGCATAGTCATCTCCTTTGGAAAAAACAAAGTACCCACAAACTACCACATAGGTGGTAGTCCCCTAAATACGGAAGATGTAATAAGGGATCTGGGGACCCAAGTAGATAGTAAACTCTCCTTTGATAATCCCATTGTCAAAGTGGTTAGAAAATCCTTCAATGTGGCCCACATTATCACAAAAGGATTTGTATCCAGATCAAAAGAGGTCATTGTGTCCCTCTACTCATTGCTCATCAGCCCCATCATAGAGTACAATGCCCCATTTGGGACATATCTTACAAGACACCTGAAACAGCTGGAAAGACCACAGAAGTACCTCACCAGGAAGATCACTGCCCTATGCAGCTCGACTGAAGAAACTCCAGCTGTACTCTATTGCATATCGCCTATTCAGAAGTGATCTCTGCCTGACATACAAGGCCATGTCCAAGCCAAAACTGATGGACATGCTCCACCTAAAGAAAAGCTTATGCCCTCGAGCCACACACTCCAGGGATCTAAACCTCACCACAACAATAAATAAGATGTGCTGGAGGGATAGATTCCTGTCACAGAGACGTTCCATGCTTTGGAACAAGATTCCAATCTACATTAGGCAAAGCTCCTTGCTAACACTCTTCAAGAGAAACCTTGATTAGTGGATGGGAAACAGAAAGTTTACCCCGGGGATCACTCCAGTGGCTCTGCTGGACAGAGGCACAGGGAACTAATCTAAGGGGGCGGCGAAAGCCAACACATTCTGGCTAGGCTTATAAATGCCTTCGGGCAGATAGCCTAGTACTTACCTATGAACCTGTGAACCTAAACAACTAGTTTTCTACAATTTACTGTAAAACATTCTACAGACAATTTTATATATTTAGATGTGAGATTGGAAAAGAAAGGAAATAATATTACAACTGCAAGCTACAGAAAAGAAGTCCAAGCAGATAAATACATGCACAGAAAAAGCATGCACTCACCACATATATTTAAAGTCTTAGTTAAGAGTCAACTATTAAGAGCCAGTCGACTTAACATGGATGACATAAAATGTCTTAATCAAATGGATGAGATGGTGGAAGAATTTAAAGGGCAGGGTTATGATGATTCCTTATTGTAGGAAGTAAAGAGACAAGTTATGAATAGTAGATAGGCTACAGCTAGGCCATATTTTACAGCTAATAATAGAGGTTTGGATGTTCCTATACAGCCTGAGAGACAGGAGTATATGCAATATGTTACTACATATAACAGGAGCTCAGATGGCATTAAAAATATAATATCAAAAAACTAGGGTATTTTTGGAATAATGCCTGAAATTAGAAGACTAGTAGGAGGAAAGCTGCATTTTGCATATAGGAACTGCCCTAGTTTCAAATGCCAAGACCACCTTCCTGAACAAATAAAGAAAAAAGGCACAGTTGTCTGTTATAGTTGCACATGTTACAAGGATATTGTGAAAGGCAATGAGTTCCTACACTCTATAACTAGGAAGAAGTATATATTTAAGTGTTATGCTGTATGTAATATATCCAATATTGCCTGGCTGGCAAATTGCATAAAGTATTCCGCGTTTTATGTAGGGAAATTTCCCAAGAAGACTTAAGGATAGAATTATAGAACACAAGTCAGAAATACGAACAAAAATGAATAGTAATGCACTTGCTAAGCACATAGGAGAAAAAGGCATTGAACTTAGTTTTCATTTTAGTTAATTGATAATAGATATAAAAACAGAAGAGATGGTGATATAAACAATATCTTAGTGATTTGTGAATATGAATGGATTATATGGCTAAGAGCAGACTTTGCACTCTGTTTGAATACAGCTGTTAGTATCAGACCTATATTGAGAAAAGAACAACTGGTTTTAAAAGTAGTTAATATACTACAAAGATCTATTGTTTTATGATGGATTTAATATTTAGATTTATTGATTAAACTTTTAAAACTTTGTCTGATTTTAATGCATTTTAATATTACTCGATTAGTTAATTGAATTTGTTTTCAGATCTTATCTTAATTTGAACTATTTAAATGTGGATTTGAATTTTATTTTATTATATGCACACTGAAGAAGGGCATTTGACCAGATGCATTGTGGTGTTGCTTTTTGGAAAAAACATTGTATATTACTGAATACGCTCAATGTGTCAAACTTTTGGATTTTTTTGCATATTGGTATAGACATTACATCTGAAAAAATGGTTAATCTTAGTGCTTGTCCTATTTCCTTTTTTTATTAGGATCTGTAAACTCAACATATCCTGCTCAACTGTACAGCATTTTTTTATTTTAATTAAACACTTGAAAATAACAAGTACAGCATTTGTCAGGTCCAACTAAAGCTAAATAACTGCACAAGATACTTTCTGCTGCAGCCCTTCTGCTGCATCGATTCAAGTGTAATTAGAAGTTCTAAGCTGTTTATTAACTGCCTGACCTTGCAATGGCTTACAAAACTGCAATTGACATTTTACACTCTTCATCTATTTTCCCTTCCACTTGACAAATGTTTGGAGAACTTCTAGGTTTGAATTAAACTATAAATAACAACTAAATAAGCTCAGCTGTGCCCTCTTCTATTCTGATTTAGTTAATTAACTCTGGTTATAATTTATTTAATGCCTACAAATATTTGTCTCTTTTATTTTCTCTGGCAAGTACAGATGTGTAAGTTGAACTTGCTATAACAGTAGATGTTAGAATGATCACTACTGCAGTAGCCTTAGCTATATGGGTTATACCCTGCCAAAGAATGACAGACATCCAGCGTACAAAGGTCTGGGTCACCTTTCACATACCCAAACATTCAGGCAGCTTTAGCTGAATAAACTAAAAGAAAAGCTTGGGTGAGAAGCCCTTCAGAGCTTTCCTGCTAGCAGAGAAAAGAAGGCAAAGCCCTGAAAGGACAGTGCTAGAAACAATAAAAACATATGTCAATACCCTGGCATAAAAAATACCCCAAGAAACAAAGAGATGGAGGGAAAGGAAGGCTACTGCAGCAGTGATTATAGGAATGGAAAGGCTACTGCAGCAGTGATTATAGGAATGGAAAGGCTACTGCAGCAGTGATTATAGGAATGGAAAGGCTATGGCAGCAGTGATTATAGGAATGGAAAGGCTACTGCAGCAGTGATTATAGGAATGGAAAGGCTACTGCAGCAGTGATTATAGGAATGGAAAGGCTACTGCAGTAGTGATTATAGGAATGGAAAGGCTACGGCAGCAGTGATTATAGGAATGGAAAGGCTACGGCAGCAGTGATTATAGGAATGGAAAGGCTACTGCAGCAGTGATTATAGGAATGGAAAGGCTACTGCAGCAGTGATTATAGGAATGGAAAGGCTACGGCAGCAGTGATTATAGGAATGGAAAGGCTACAGCAGCAGTGATTATAGGAATGGAAAGGCTACGGCAGCAGTGATTATAGGAACATCTACTGTTTTGGCAAGTTTAAGTTACATAACAGTACTGTGTTCTTCATGTTGATCACTGCTGCAGTAGCCTTAGTTATGAAGTAGATTACCATAGCTAACTATATTTAGGAGATGGAAGAAAAAGAGTCCAGGACCTCCCCTGGAGAAAGGTCCTAGCAAGGCTTTATCTAGACATAGAGAAGGAATCAAGCTTATAGTGCTTTGCAAAAATATGTACAAGGACCAAGTAGTAGCTTCTAGAATACTTCTAGAATCGAACCCATTCCTAAAAGTTATAGATGGAGCCAAGGCCCTGGCAGACTGGACCTTGACCCTGCCTGGAGTAGAATTGTTATGTTGAGTATAACAAAAGATAATAGCCTTAAAAACCATTTGGAAATAATCTGTTTTGACACAGGTTGTCCCTTTTTACCTTCACAGGAAATGAACAATTGAGCTGAATAGTTCTGTCAAGATAGTGCCTATGTTGTTTGTGGATATCTAAGGTATGGAGTAGCCCTCATTTTATGTTCAGAAAACAGGTACCTAAAAAGAACTAAGATCCTATCATCCACCCCTACATCCAGGAAGTCAATTTAAGGTGATTGTTGTTGGGCTGTATCAAACATCCCTGGTCTTTTGAGAGTAGATCCAGTCTATGAGGAAGGTGGCAATAATTGTCCCTGGCCATTTCCAAAAGAAGGGAGAACCACAGTTGCCTGGGCCAGAAGGGACTCACCACAATGATCCCAGGGGATTTCTTCTGAATCTTCAGAAGTACCTAGGATATTAGTGGAAAAGTGTAGAAAAAACATACAGGAACATTCCTGTCCAAAGAAAGGAAAAGGCATCTGTCTTCCAAGCCTTCTTGCATGGAGTCCAGGAACAGAATTTTACCAGCTGATTGTTCACAGAGGAAGGAAAGAGGTCTGTTTGAGGAATTCCCCACAAATGGATAAAATCTTGGAAGACCCCCAGAAGTAGTTTCCATTTTTGAGGGTCTGCCTTTGTTCTGCCCAGCTTGTCTGACACACAATTTTGCTTGAACAGATAAACAGGATGCCTATTGACTGAGATTATGCTGTAATGTTATAGCCCAAGCTAACATGGCTTGTCTGCAAAGGGGATATGACCTGGTTCTCCTTGCTTGTTATATAAATACATACATACATACAAATACAGGCATTAATGGTCTTCTAGCCTGTCAATATACTAAAACACTTGTTCTCATTAAAAGTGCCCAGGCTGTTCTTAAAAATATCTAAACTAGTACAGTAATCGCTTTAATGCAGTTTGGTAATCTGTTCCATGCATCAGCAGCTGTCTCAGATAACCAATTAGTAGACTTCTCATTCCTATCGAATCGTCTACGTAGGTTGTCTGATGATTCTCTAGTACTTTTTATAATCCCAAACATTCCCAGAGGTAGTTGTCTCTAAATGCCTTATATACTTGGAAACGATTTCCTGTCAGATATCTATATGTGACAGTGTACAAGTTCAGATATTTTAGTCTTTCATAACTTAAATTTTAACATTCATGGATGCCTTCGGTATATTTCCATTTTCAGTTTACTCATGCTTGTTTTCTTATAAGGTTGATGAGTGGATGTGTCTTGATGAGTGGATGGGAAATAGAAAATACCCCGGGGATCACTCCAGTGACTCTGCTCAACAGAGGTACCGGGAACTAAGGTCGGGTGGCATGATGCCAGGGTAATCCTATGGGCTAGGCTTTTAAAGGCTCCAGGGCCATTAGCCTAGTACACACCTATGAACCTACAAACCTGTATTGTTATTCCATACTCAAGTTTGGATCTAATGTAACTAACAAACAATTACTTCATCATTTCTGATTTCCTAGACTCTATAAATCTTTTTTATACAACCTATAGTTCTATAACTATCTTTAACTAATTTGTCAATATGGTTAGAAAAACTCAAATCTGGATCCCATATGCCCAGGTCCTTAAATGAATCCACAGTTTGAATCACTGTGTGCTGTATTAAATATTCACCTTTCAGTTTATGTCTCCCTAATCTCATATGCTTAGTTTTTGATGTATTTATCAGCATATTATTCTTCTGTGCCCAAATGGTCAATTTAGTCAAGTTGTTTTGCAGGCATGCCTTATCTGTAACATATGTAATCAGTTTACCCAATTTCAGGTTATCTGCATTTAGACTATAGAACACCTCAGATGGAAAAGTTAGGTCTGATAGATACAATTTAAACAAGTAAGGGCCTAGGACAGAGCCCTGTGGAACACCCTGACTCTAACCATGAATTTTACCTGTCCAGTTGCTGTATTGTACTTGCCATGTCCTATTTGTAAGCCATGCAGCTATCCATCTTATCAACAGTACATTGATACCTAGTTGTTCTAATTTATTGATCAGTGTTTTGTGTATGACCCTGCCAAATACTGAAGTTAAATCTATAAAAAATTACATCACAGCACAGTTTTTCATTCATAGCTGCTATTATATTGTTATAAAACATCATGTTACAGGTGGTAATAGATCTATTTTCAACATATGCATGCTGATATATGGTTTCAAGTCACAATCTATCCAGTTCTGATAATAACTTATCCAATATGACCTTCTCCATTATTTTTCCACAACATGAAAGTAGACTTAAGGGTCTATATGGCTCTGGGTTTGTTCTACTCCCCTTTCCCTTAAAGAGAGGTTTAATAAGTGTATGTCTCTAGTCTTGAGGAATCTCCCCATATTTATATGACCTAGGAAATAATAAATATAATGGTACTATAACTTTTTGCTGAAGTGTTCTTAGGTCATTATTACTAATTATGTTTCCTCCCTGTGCTTTGTTTGGATCTAGTTTGGTCAATATAATGAAATTTGATTCCAGTTTCTGTGATTGTCTGGATGTCCCTAGGATGACTTATCACCCCTTTTGTGGAGTCAAGCTGCTTTGCATAATATTTTGTAAATACATCTATAATCTGTTGTGTCTGAGAATACATTTTAGAATCTACACACAGTTTATCAGTTTGTATGTTTTTACTCCTTCCACATCTTTTGTATCTATAAAAAGATTTCCTAGTATGCTCAATAGCTTTCTATAAATGTTCTTCAATTTTTTTTCTTGATCTTGTCTCACACTGTGCTTAATTTATTTGTCCAGCTTGTTTATTTTATTTTTCAAAATTGTAGTTTGACCTCTCTTCAATTTCTTATATTTTTTGTCTTTCACTTTAATCATGTATCTTGTTCTTATGGAAATATATCCCCCTGGCGTTATATGCTTAGATCCTGATGTTAAACGTATTTTGGATTTTTTGCACTCAAACAATTTCTCTTCAAAAACTTTCCACATTCCATCTTCAGCTTTTCCACTGAACACATCACTATAATTAGTTTTACATAGTGACTGCTTTTCTTGCATATAATCTGCAATGTATCTACTGTGCATTGGTTTAGATTTCAGTTTGGCAGAATGATGTAGCAACAAATTAACATTTATAACCTCATGATCACTGCACATCATTGGTGGTATAACTTGACTTGAAATAACAGTAATTTCTTTAGGAACACATACAATGTCTAGTATGTTCTGTTCTCTGTTAGTTTCTTTTTACAATCTTAAGCAATTGTTGTTCCTGAACATGCATAGTGAATAATTTCCTTACTAATAATGTTAAATCAATATTATTCCAATCTGTTTCTGGCAAATTTGTCTCCCAGCTAATCTTATTCTTCCATCCTGTACTTCATGTAAGAAATATATGAATTCCTCCAGGTCATCAGCACTTGACTTTGTGATCCATGCACTCCAACAATTGTTATATGTTCCAGGGTTGTCTTTATTGCCACAGTTATGCAGTCTACAGTATTGGTGTTATCACTGAACATGTAATAATCACAGGTCTCATTACTATCTTTAATCCCTATCATAACACCTCTACCTGATTTTTGTTAGAATGTCTGTTACAGTAAAAACATTTATACCCTGACAGAACTGATTTCCAATTATTATTCTTTAACCATGTCTCACAAACATTAACAACATCACTCTTGTAGAAATATAGCAAACTTTCCAATTAAAAAAACTGTGTTTTAATTCTCCTAGCATTAACAACCATCAGAGATGCATTATATGTTGCTATCTGTGAATTCTTAAATTTTTAAAATGGCAAAATCTTGCCTAGTGTTTGTCAAATATTGCAAAATATCTGCTGCAAAAATTCTCTTCCCTGATCTTGAAAAATGCATGCCATCTTGCCTGAGCACTTGAGTGCCCAAACCTAGGCTTGGATACTCTACACATTTCCATTTTTTTAAAACGGGGCATTTTTTTCCATGTAGGTATTTGCCAAAAAAATCTTTTCATTCACAGTGACCTGACTATCCTTTCTGTACGTGATTTGTGAAAAATATATCCTAACACTAGTACAAGCTATATTATCTAAGAGAGCTGTACATTTCCTACTATCAGTCAGAGAATCCTTGCAGATGAGATCATTTGTACCAACACAAATGAAAACAGATCTGTATTTCCTTACATTAATGCATTCCAAGGCTTGTCTCACATCTTCTATTTTTGCTCCTGGCAGGCATAACACTATTCAGTGTTCATTTTTTTAAGTATCAATTCTTCTAATAACAGAACCTCCAATTGCAAGAATATATTTTTTGACCAGATCTGAAGAATCGTTAACTTCTAATGCAGTAATATCTGTGCTATCAGTTTTTTATAAATGAATGATCTTCATCGCCATTAGTCTTATTAATCCCACTGTTTTCATTGTGTATTAAATTTGCAAGCATACAATTCTCATCCAGCTGGCTTTGTACTTTCACAGCATGAGCCATGTAGTCAACGTGTCTTTCTCTTCTTTTTTCTTTAAGTAATATACTTCAATCCTTCCTTGTTCAATTCTGATTTCTTCCTCTTCATCTCTCCCTTGCCTCTTTTCTCTACCTTCTCTTTTGAAAAATGATGCCTTTTTCTGTAGACTGAAGGTTTTCTGACATTAAAATGTTATAATTCCTTGTAATCTGTGTGTTACAGAACAAAGCAGTGTTCTTTTTAGTACATATTCTCTTTATTTTACAGACATTAATCAGTTTCTTTTTCTTCCTTGTTATTTGTTGGGAACTTCTTCCGTTCTTTCCTTTTTTTTTTGTTTCCATCTAAACACTCCAAATCCTCAGATTGCTGTATACTTGCATTCAGAATTCCAAAGTTGGCAGGGGCATTGTCTTGTTTCATAGGGGTTGAATAACCTTTACAGGCAAGAGACACATCCTTTCCTAAATGTGTTCTATTTGCTCTTTGCCTAACATTATTTATCTCACCAGTCCAGTCGTTAATATATGTGACAACACTTTTCCAAGTCGTGCCAATTGCACAAGTGCAATCATCATCAGTAAGCCTAGATTTACTACTAATAATGGTAAGAGAATCATCCAGATTTTTACATGAGGTGCCTAGATCACCAGTGATATTAGGTGTTACCCTTAAATATGCATAGCATGTATTACACTGTACAAGATATTTGTGCATTAGCAAATCATTAATGGCATACTCATTTAAGGAATCCATATTCAGCTTCAAAAAATAAAATATTGTAAAAGAAAAGAATAATCAAAATCACTAACCTCAGAAATCTAAGAGAACTTAAATCAAATTATATGAGAAAAATCACTCAAGCAATATACAAGTGAATACAAGTACAGAAAATTTGCTGTTCTGACAGTGCAAGTTCTGAAAGTCAGACTTATGTCACTATCACTTGTAGTTGCACTTCTTTTTAACTGTAAAGATCAATAAATCAGAATTCAAGATAGGATTGTTTAGGTAAGCTCTGGATTGTCTTCTCTGCAGTCTGTGTGAATTTATAGATAACTAGGCCACTTGGGATGGCTAGATATGCCTGTCTAAAACCTATCCCTTTCTAACAATCAACAGTGAAAATTAAAGGTAAAACAACAACATATAAATCAAAGTATATATTTTTGTCTGCAGGCTATCCCTTCCTTCATACAGTGAAAAACAGTGGTAAAAAATAAAATAGAAATTCAAATAAAACTTTTTTTTACCAGTCAACTCCACAGTAAATCACAAACCTAGATAGGATTGTTTAAATACACTCTGGATTACAAGTTATTGACAAGATGACTTTGATATTGTCTGTAACCACCCAAAGAGGTCTTGGGACCAAAGGTGATTCATAGAGTTGATTGCCTTGATCAGAGAAAGCATCATTTGATGCCTATGTGCTTGCATCTGGCCTTGGTGTCCCACACCCCCTGCACTTTTATCCCTCCTGAAACTGTTCACCAAATGAAGTCCAAAGCATCTGTGGTAAATGACTGCTTTGGAGTAGGGAGTGAAAGGGGGAGACCTGGATTTAAGGATATCTGTTGTCTCCACCAAAAGATGTCTCATCTAACAACTTCCAGCACTTGAATCTGAAAAGATAAGGGGTGTTGATGCTGGGATCAAAGAGATTTCAGATACCTCTGCATCTTTATCATGTGGATTCTTGCTAGGAGCATCACAAGAATCAGAGATTCCATGAGACCCAAAATCCTGAGACATTCTCTAACAGTGACTGAAGTCTGAGTGGACAGCTTTATAAATACATCTAAATAAAGATTTATTTTTGTGCTTGTGGAAGAATAGCTCTTTGAACTAAAGTGCCTCGCTGACATCCCAGGAACACATTCTTATATGAGGGAGTCAAGAAAGGCTCTTAAATGTTCACTTAGAATCAAAATTTGTGCAAGAGATATCTCATCCAAGAGAGACATTGCTGACATTTTGAAAAAAAACACTCTGTGAAGATTAGAAAGTTGAACAAATATGGAAAGATGTGGATACATCGTAGCCTTTATTGATCTACAATCAGAGCTAGACATTTTGTTAACACTCTTGGTATAGCAGATAGTCCAAAGACTAAAGAAGAGAACTGATAATGTGACCAAGACACAGAAAATCGTAAGGCACATCTGAAGTCTGGATGAATCAGAATGTGATGATAAGCATCTTTTAAGTCTAGAGTTACCAGGAAAGTTGAAAAAAAGAAAGAATGGGTAACAGGTTGTGAAGTGTAAGAATTTTGAATTTGGGTACTATCACAAACAGGTTTAAGAAAGAAAAATCCAGAAATGGTCTCGAAGCATTTTCTTTCTCTAGTGCTTGGAATATTCATGAATAAATCCTCTTCCTCACCTCAGAAGGAGGAACTGGTTGCATCACTCCTTGGGACAGCATGTGATGAGGAACTGGTGGAAACAAAACAGTCTGATCTGCAGTATGAGGAATGACTTGCTGGGAAGGAGGAATTTCCTCCCACTGACATCTGTAACCTTGAAGAATGATTTTTAGAACCCATTTGTCTAAAACAATATATTTCCCCAGAGAAAAATGGAGATTCAGACACTCTGGAAGAGAAAGGGAGCCAGGGTGGGAGGGTTCACAAGGTCTCTTGAACAGTCATTTAGACTTAATGGACTGTCCTTGGTTTTGGGAGATCTGAGACTTCTTTTTGGAACCCTCTTACCATTTCTTCATAAATGTCTGTTTACCTGAATTCTGTTGTGGCTGTTTGGAATAAGCAAAGACTATAGAGTAGAGTAGAAGAATATATGAACTTTGTTATAGTATTAAGAAAAAGGATGAGAAAAATGCACTATTTAAACACATTAAATTGTTCCCTTCACATTTTTTTTAAATTTGGGATTTTGGAAGTGGTAGGACATGATTTTAGAGGTGGTGACTGGAATAATAAGTTATTGAGGGCTGAAGTTAGATGGCAACTAAAACTTAATGCTAGTGAATTCCCTGGGTTAAATGAACATGTCAGTATCAAACACGAGTTAAAATTTAGGGCCTTGAAACTTTAAATCTTGGTTATTTGGCCCTTTATTAATATTTTAAAATTGTTATAATTTTACATATGACTATTGTTTTAGTCTTTTCAATTTCTTGCACACTGTTTAATGCTTTAGTTATTTTACATATTTGGGATTTTAGCCACTACTAAGCACTGTCACTTTAATGGATTTTATTATCAATTAAGAGTTAATTATGGTTAATGTATATAAGAATGTGTTGTTGTGATTTTGATTTGTTCTGATGAAGTGATACTATGAAAGCGCTTGACCTGTTTACTGTTTTTTGTGAATAAATTGTACTTTTATATCTTGGGCTGTAGATATTGGCATCAGAGTGGTTATTTGGATTATTGGTTGTGCTTTTACCACTCTCACACCCTTTGGATTTTATTTATCAACTAAGACTATAATTACTGGATCAGGTCTGGGTTTAGTGTATAAAAACTTAAAAAAGTGTGGACCTTTATTCATCCTATCTGCCTTTTTAGGGACAGCTGTCTAGCTATCAGGAAAATTGCAGGGAGTAGGATGCACATCCTCAATACCAGACAGGATAGAATCAATGGAGGCAGGATCTGGAAAATCATTCTTTAACAACTCACACTATTTTCTGCAGAAATGAAAAACCTCACTGCTCTCCCACTGAAAACACTGGCACATTTTAACAATAGTTTCAGGAAAAGAGAAACTCCCACAGGGAGAATCAGAAACTGAGCTCACCTCTGAGTCTGAATCAGAAATCTGAAGACAAATACCTGAATCTGTCCCTGTATCATTCTGTTCAGATTCAGAATCTTGAATCTCTTCAGGAAAAGAGGAATCCCTTATTTCTTTTACCAGAAACTACTTTACAAGAAGAAGAATTAGCCAGAGGTAAACCCTGAGCCAGTCCCATTAAATTACTCTTATCCAAACAAATATTAAGAGGAATAGATACATTTGATTTTCTGTTTCTTTTTGACAGAAAAATTATGCCAACAGTGTTAGTAATGGCAGCAGCTGCTTCCTCAGGGATGGGCACAACATTCTGAAACAACCGGGGAATCTTCCCTTTTCCCTCTCCCAGGACCAGCAAGATTGCCTCTCCCCTGCCTACTGAGTGGACTCCAACAGCCACAGAGGATGTGACTAACCCCCTGTCTATTGATATTACACCAAAGGGATCCAGGTTAAAATATGAGTGGTCTGAGGTGCAACAAATGGACACAGCAGATTTACCCACCTGCAAATTGCTTGCCTGCTGTGATGGCAAAGGCTGTTTGCTTAACTTTTTCTTTTTGTGGTAGCAAGAAGTACTGACCATGGGACTGGTAGAATAGTAAGCAAACATGATGCCTCTTTCCTGGGGAAGACAAGCAGCAAGTGTCACAAAAACTACCAGTCCCCAGACATTATTTTTAACAGAAAAAATAAAAATAAGAAAACACAGTAAAAAGCATTTAAAACACCATGGCAGACCAATAATGGAAAAAATAAACACAATGTCTGTACAGAAAATTCACTTTCAGTTAGTATGCACTATTTTTAAACTGGCAAAGAAATGAGTGTTCCTTTTAAAATAATATTACAGTCTCAAGATGGTCAATTAAAGGACAACACTCATAGCTTTAAAATAACTTTCCTGAAGAAGAAAATAATAAGACATCAACAAAACTGAAGAAAATGGAAGTTTTTTCCCCAAAGGAAACTTATCTGCCCAGCAAAGAAAAGGAAAATCTCACCAATGATCCACAAAATTGTCAGAGGAACATACTCTTCAGCAACAGTAAAGCTCTGAAGGGCTTCATGCTCAGACGTATCTTTTAATCATAGGTTCATAGGAGGTTACTAGGCTGGCATCCCTAGAGCCCTTACAAACCTAGCTATGTTAATCCCAATTGCTTCAATTGTCCTTGGTTAGATAGACGTAATTCACCAATTGAGTCTGTGAGTCTGTGATAAACACCGACTACCCCTGTTAATGAGGGATATGGATGCCAACCCCCAGGTGAATTTGCAGTCTCCCATCCATTTGTCAATGTTGCACTTGAACAGGGTCAGTGAGGAGCTCTGCTTCATGTGAACTGGAAGTTTATTCCAGAGTAGAAGCAATCTCTGGAGATATATCTGTTTCTAAAGCATGTTCCTTTAATATCACAGGCTAGATTAAGATCCCTAGAGTGACTGACTCTTATGCAATTTCACTTGCGGATGTGCAACATTTCCATCAGAGCAGGGTCATAGACTGCCCTGTATGCCAGGCATAAGTTGCCTCTCAGCAGACTATACTATACAGAGTACAGTGACAGGGCTTTCAGCCTATCCATTTATGTCATGGTTTGGAGTCCCTGTATTTTTTTGGTGAGAAACATCTGAAGTCTCTCCAGCTGCTGCAGCTGCCTGGTGAGGTACATGCTGAAGGGAGCATTGTACTCTATTAAAGGTCTGATGAGGGTTGAGTACTGTGGAGTTATAACATCCATAGACGTGGATTCAATGCCCTTACATATGAGATGCGCAAGGAAGAAGGCTTTCCTTACCACTGTGGTTGGTGGTTCAAGTTCAGATTGATATCTACCTTTGTTCCCAGATCTCACACTACTGGTTTTGAACTTAGGGGGTACTGTCAATACTGTAATTAGCAGGGAATTTCTCTTTGCAAAGGGGATAATAATGCACTTATTTGCATTTAGTTTTACACCATGTGCTTTGCTTCAGTCATTTGTCTGTGTTAGCACCTCCCATAATATGTTAATTTCATTGGGGGACATTGATTACACTCAATTTACAATCATCAGCAAACTTGATAAGCCAGCCGTTTACTGTAGCCTGGACTTCTGAGAAACAGATTCCAAACAGTAAAGGGCCCAACCCAGATCCTTGTGGTACACCACAATTTGGCTCACCTTAAGCTGCCTGACAGTTTTGGCATGTGGAAGATGCTCTGAATCTTTGGCAGCCAGCCTCCTTGTACAATATAACTCATATAGCTAAGGCTACTGCAACAGTGATCAGAATGAAGAACATCATAAAGTTCACCTTTTATTTGAGCTTACCAGTGAACATTCTTACTGAGGGTGTTCTGGCTGATTGTCTCACACAGACTGCATCATCATGCATTGGTTAACATTCAAGATATAAACATAATCAATGCAAGGAGAAAGTGTGCCACAGAAAAGAATCTGTGCCTCAAATTTTTACTTCACTGAAGGAACAGGGTATAGTGCAATAGTTACAGATTTGTCATACATTGAACAGGTCTTGAGTAGAACATTACCATGTCAGTCTGCAAATGTAGTAAAGTAAAACAGAATGACATTGCAAACATGACAAGAAAAAATATGGACTTGACAGACACGATGACATACATATATTAGTACAGTATGTATTATATAATTCCTGATGCACATAAAGCTGTAGGCTACATCACGTAGTTATATCCCAGTCATGTACATGTTTATAGTCCTCACCTTACAAATGTTTAATGTCAGCACCCCCATAGTTCTACTAGCTAATACACAGAGTTGAAAGATCATGACTCATTTTGTCATGAGTTTGATTCCAATATGGTATGCATACTCAGCTGCAAACATTTTTTTATGTCACTGCAATGCATTCTGTAATAATGATGCAAATTATACATAAGGACAATGCAGAGGACCAACAGCATTATGCAGGTGACTACATATTTGTTTGCAAGACTGTTAACCACAAATCTGTTAAAGAAAACATCCCTGACAGGAGGCATAGAGGTGGAAAAATGTCATTTGAAACATAACTGAGATATCACCAATAACCAGCATATACACACATATATACATACTGTATATATATATATATATATATATATATATATATATATATATATATATATATATATATATATATATATATATATATATATATATATATATATATATATATATATATATATATATATATGTGTGTGTGTGTGTGTGTGTGTGTGTATAGTTTCACTTTAGAAGCGCGAAATACTGAAATATCGAATTTCTCCGGTATGCAAGATTTTGAATTTCGCCCTTCTGAGTTTTCATTATTTGCTGGATTCGACTTTATGGGCGCGAAATACTGAAATTCGATATTTCAGTATTTCAAGCTTCTAAAGTGAATCCATATATATATATATATATATATATATATATATATATATATATATATATATATGTATACTGATCACATGGTCACACGGCCAAGTGTTATCCTTGTGTTTCTCAGCTGAAATGGATATTGCAGAAATAATAAATATAATAATTCTAGGCTGTTTTATTTCCATCTCATGCATAAATGTATTATCCATGATGTCCATCATTGCACATAGGCTTGTATGTGAGATCTGATTTGGGCACCAAGTTCGGGCCATTATTCCTGAAATCTTTGAAGGGTAAACAGGGCAGGTGATGCTAAGGATTGCCCCATTTAGGGTACAGAGGTGGACGTGAGGAGAAGTTACACATATTTATACACCATCTTGTTAGAAATTATAGCTGGAGACTAGTGAATGTGTGCTTTCTTGGGTCTCAGTACTAGTCTGAAACTTGGAATAGTTTAGCCACTGCTGTCACAAGTACTACTGGCATTCCCACACATGGGTAAACAGTGCTGTCACCGGTACAGTGCTATGAAATGGTGGAAAAGTTACCATCCTAGCCTATTGGAGGAATATTATAGGACCCACAAACCACCTTAGTAATGTAAGCAACCCCCTGCAGAACCATTCAATATACTACCAAGTCTGAGGAAAAACACAATTTTTTTCATTGCTGCTATGTCTTATGTGTAATTCCCACAGAAACTGAAACAAATGGGGGCATCATTATTCACTGCCATGTCAGAAATAGCGCTTTTACCAATATGTTATAAAGTAGCTGGACATCAGGCCATAAATGATTGAAAACAACTACATGAGTATGCACATTCTATATTTTCAAATTTATTCACCTGTATAATTAGCTTTGAACTAGTCAGTTGTAAGATAAAGACAAGTGGATGTGGGTTTAATCCCAGGCGATGGAAAACATGACTGATATGCATTTTACTCCCCATTATTTACTACACGTAGTTCATAGGTTCATAGGTTCATATTAGGCTATCTGCCCTAGGGCATTTATAAGCCTAGCCAGAGTGTGTTTGGCTTTTGCCACACATTTTAAATTAATTTTGCTATGCCCTTTTTTGAGGTTAGTATACTGTGCCTCTGTCTAACAATAAATGCAATAGTAATAACACACACATGCATGCCTCCTTATTATGATGCACACTGTATACATGCAACAGCAAGTTTTCAGTGATGCACACATGCACACAAGACTTAAATGCAATAATTCATATTACAGTGATATGGAGACTAACAATCTGGAATGCATTTGTGGCACTCCACTGTGTAACAGCTGCCACTATCATTCACCACAATACTGTGCAGTCCCTCTAACATTATCTTTGTGATTTCAGTTCTGCACAATTCCTTTACCAGTGACTTGTCCGACATATGACAGTACAAGTTCCTTTCTGGTGAAAACATTGCTGTGGAATATATCAGTTATTCCATTATGACAATCACTCCAATAATGTTTAGTTATTATCAGTCATAGGCACACATATATATCATTCCCTACCATGAAAATTAATGTGAAGTAACACATGTACCACCTGACAGATGTGGACATATGACTTGTGAAGACTACAACAAATTACTCTTCATCTTGTCATTACCAGATGATGCTTAGCATCAGGCAACACTGCTAACCAAGCATAAGTAACTTTCACTGACACTTCATGTCTTATGGGAAAAATTGATTAGATTATGCCTTCAGCCACATTCATATGGTACACCTCACACTAATATGCTTAGACCAACTATGTGACAGAATGTCACAGTGATATCAGTATGAGGAGACAGTTATTATTATAGCAGGTCAGTGGTTTAATGTACACCTGATGGGATGTTTGAATTTTTAATAAAGTATGTTATGAATTTTGATCCATGCATTACCGATGTCTGTTTCGCAAATCACATTACCCATTCCTCCTTACATTTGTCACACTGCCTCCCAGCATGTACTTTCTGATAGCTGTGATGTGACTTCTTGTGAGGTGTTAGCAGCTAATGCACAGGTCTAGAGACTGTTGAGTGAGGAAGATAGGTGTTCAAATCCAGATGTGCATATCCAGTCTGAGTGTATATAAAAGCAACTGGTAACAAACATGACTGCCCTAATCAACAGATGTGATTTGTACAGTTATACTTACTGGTAATATTTACTCAGGTACAAGGTTTTGATCCTTCAACTGTTTAACTCCTTTTGAGGCTTTTTCTGTATTTGTGTTCATAAAGTGTTCAATTGCATTTAATCAGCTGCATTTATTACTGCTTGTTAGTAGCATGATTCCATTGTAACTGTTATTCGAAGCATCCTATTTCTGATTTAAGGCACTTGGGTTTCAAACTAGTTATCTTACATTAGGAAGGTTTGTGGTTTACAGTCTTGGTTTGTGGTCTACACTTTTGTTTCAGGAGAGGTAGCTTACACCCTTCTGAGTTCTGAGTTGAGAATTACTGGCTGAAGGATTAATGTGTCTGTTATTCTAAAAGTGCCTTAGTTCTAGTTTAAGCACTTGGACTCCAAGCCAGCTATTTTATATGAGGAAGGTTTTTGGTCTACACTCTTGTGGGAGGAAGAGGTAACCTCAACCCTTCAAAGTTGAGAATTGCTGGCGGAGGTTTATTATGCCTGTTATTCTAAGTGTCTTTGCTCTAGCTTAAGCACTTGGACTCCAAAACAGTTATTTTACAATAGGAACATGTATGGTCTACACTCTTGTAACATACACCCTTCTGAACTGAGTATTGCTGGTTGAAGGCTTATTGTGTGTTCTATTTTGAAAGTGTCTTAGTTCTTTTTTATCTGTGTAGATGCTGATCTCTCACAGTGTATTTCCCCTAAAATACCCTTTGTGTCTCAACAGACTTTTTAACTACTAGAGCATCTAGTTTACACATAGCTAAGCATTGCTCTTCAAGTTCCTTGTCTTATTGACCTATTCAGTATTTAAACTTCCATCACTCCTTTCTAGTAGATCAAAAGCCATGGATATGCTCTTCCTGACTCACTTTTTGGCTAGTCTGGTTGAGATTGGTATTCTGAGGCATTGTAGCAATTGCCTCATGTACACTGAGAACCCACTAATTCATAATAAAGCAGATAAATTATGTGAGAAGTATAGATACACTTTAACACTGGAGGCAAAATTCTCTCATACAACCAAAACTAATCCTATAGTGGTTGCCGGTGACACTTGCACCATGTCTACCATACAGGGTAAAGACCCTACCCTAAAAACTACTTGTGCTGAGAAATTTTGCAGGTAACTTTCCTAAAACACAAAGACCTACTGCACAACACAATAAAAAATGGATTCTCAGACAAGATGTTGATACACCATTAAAATAACACCCACAGCTACACATAGTAACAGTATAGCCAATGCCTCTACTTCTAAGCCCTTAAGGCAAACCAGTGCACAGCCAAATTTCTTGGTCATTGGAGATTCTGTAGTGATGCACACTGATGTCTCCCTCACCAGACTGAGTAAGGAGTGAGTCATGGTTAACTGTCTTTCCAGGGCTAGGATCCATCAAGTCACACAAGCATTCAAGTCATTGAAACACAGGTACCAATATGGCTCTGCCAGAGTCCATGTGGGTGTTAATGACCTGAACTGTACCTCCCTTGACTATAAGAAGCAAGATATGGTCGATCTTGCTGATTATATATCTCAGGCAGGTATGAGCCAAGCACTGAGCAGCATACTACCTTCTCCAAGAACAATATCACATTGCCAAGAGAAAATGATTGATTTTTAACAATTGGATCAGCTTCTTGTGGCAATCCAAGGGGCTACAAAATTTTACGGTCTAGGAGGATATGGTTGACTGAACATACTGCTCTGCCAGGGATGGTCTGCACTGATCCTCTATAGGCTTTTGGATATTGGCAATGGCATTTTCCACTCCTTTAGTGCCTTTTTAAGCAAAGCCAAACTGATAAACCTCCCAACTTAACTGAAACTGGGAAAGAATATCTGAAGGTGGCACTGCCCAATGCTAGAAGTCTTAACAAGAAACTTCACTCCTTGCAAGCCATCCTCTCCATGAAAATTGTAGTATACCTCTCAACTGTACATATTTTCACAGAATGTCCAGATTTTGCCTCATATTTTTGGAGCATTTTTCATTTAATTGTGTTTTTCTGGCAAATTAGTGGAAATTCATTAAAGACTGAAGTTAGAAACTAATGACAGATATTTGAGTTTCAGATTTCATACCCTTCAGAAAATTCATGCTAATAGGGGGCGTGGCCAAGGATGAACACAGGATAGCAGCAGATTTCTTCAGTTCCACCAATTTCATTACACTGACAGGAATTAATTACTTAAAATATTAATTTTTGAAGTAATTTTCTTTCTAAATATGTTTGTTTTATATAGTTCTTGAACTATATCTAAAAAAGAAAGGAAATTTTAACAATATTCCTGTCAGAAATCACTTTAGAAATTTTCCTGTCAGTTTATCAGTCTGAAATGAGTTCCAGTAAGACAAATTCTCAAGACTCCAGCATCAAGAAAGAACTTCAGTCTCTGATAACTATAATCCAGCAACTTACTGCTAAGATGGATAAAATGGATACTAAAATAGATACCTCCATAGAAAAAACTACAAAACAAATAGACTTGTTACATATAGACCTGCAACAACAGAAGATCCAGATGACAGGCATAGAAGAAGCTGTGAATGACATGGAAAATAGAATCCAAGAAGAGGAAATCAACATTGAGTTTCTGCTGAAACAAAATACACATTTACAAACAAAGCTGGATGACCTGGAAAATAGATCTAGGCGCAATAACATTAGGATTTTTGGACTGCCAGAAAATATTGAAGGTAACAATATTACTTTTTTTTAACAACATGGCTCCCTAAAACTTTAGACTTACCAGAAGCATTCTCTTTTGGTATCGAAAGAGCACATAGATCTATAGCTAATACTAACTCTAACAAAACTATCCTAGATCAGTTATAGTTAGATTTCTATCATCTGTTGATAAAGAGATGGTTCTTAAATCTGCTTGGGCTAAAGCTCCTGTTAAGATTAATGAGACAACTGTGCATTTTGACAATGACTATTCTTCCTTGGTAATAGCTAAAAGAAAAGTTTTTCTGCCACTAATAAGGGAGCTTAAAAAAGCACAGTTTAAAACATACCTTCTGTTTCCTGCCAAGCTAAAAATCTTCCTTCCTGATGATCCTAAAATTTTTGATGACTTAGACTCTGCTTTACTGTTTATCAAAAAAAATAAGATTTTGGATAAAATAGAGGAAATGGAATGGGCTAGTTCTTCATTAAAGAGACTGGCAACTGAAACTTTGTGGAAGACTTCAGAGAAGAAGAAGAGACTAAAAAACAAATGATTTGTTCTATGTTTTTTTTCCTTTTTTTTCTCTCATCATTTTACTTCATTATTAATCTTTTTAAATATAGTTCCTGCATTTCCAGAAAGCCACACATATTCTGAAAAAGATTTAATCAAAGTTATTCTCTGTGTGCAAAGAAATGTTTTGTTTCATAACCAGTCAAAATATCTGAGGAACTAATAAGAAGCTATTATTCAATTTGTTTCTCTTTCTGAAAAGAGAAGTAAGGTCAGTAATTTGATACATTTTTTTCTTCTCTCTTTTTTCTCCTTACGTTCTTTTCTTTGTTTAAACAATGACATTCTATTTAGATTATGTAGTGGGTAAAGGGTGGGGAGGGCAGGAGAGAAGAGTAATGAAAATATGATAAATGGAATAATAACATATTTATTCCTTGTAAAAAGTTTATATGTTCTTCAAATGCTATTCCTAATTATACTTTCTTGATTATACTGCTTATGCTTGTTTGTAAATAATCTGTCATGCTTTAACTAATAATAATTAGAACTAAATAATAGTAAATAATATGTTTTATTTTTAACTCTATTAATATAAACAGTAAGTAATATTCCATTGTATATACTTATAGCTTTCTCTTACATTTTTTCTATTTCTGCTTTACACTCTTTTATTTTCTACACTCTTTTTCTTTTCTTTATTCTTTCTCTTTATTTTTTTTCATATTAATATATAGAAATGCTTTTGATCATATAGACACAGTAAATAATAAGATTTGCATAAAAATTGAGTTGGGACAAAAATATTGAGTTTTATTACTTATTAATAACTTTGGGCTTAATTTCACTTACATAGAGGCTGTAATAACCTGTAAAATACATTGCGAAGGTTTTGTCATGTTTTGATGCATTTACACTGCTAAATGAATGTTTGTCACTAGTTTTTAACAAGTTTCCCGCCAAAATGTTAAGGGAGACAATCTGGGATGTGTGCTGCCTCATGAACAGTGTCCTCGAGTTGTTTTAAAAGCTTCAACTCTCAGAATTCTCACAGAGAAGCTGAAAGCAGTCAAATTGACCTTTGACCCAGATATCACACTGACACATCGCAGATTCAGGAAGAACACTTTACCAGGAAATAGAACTGATGCAAATGTGACTATGTGAAGGAAAATGAACTCTTTAACATTTAAATGTGAGTTATTTTATATAATTACTTAAATATCTATGTTATAATTCATAAAATATGTCAGTTATAATGATTTTAAATGATGCAGTTTCTTGTAGTAAGTAAATGTCTTATTTTAGAAGGCATAGAAAATGAAACATTTACTCAAGTGTTTTTGAAAATCTACTTGACTGCAGCATACTAATCTGTGTTAAAAACTTATGTTCCAAACATATACATTACTATAACTCATTTAATTCATCTGATTGACAAGCATAAATAACTTTATAACTCTATTCTGGAAGAAATTGTCATGTGATATATTTTAAAGCAGTAGTATAGACATACAAAATACAGATGGCTTTTTTACAATAATGCAAGTGTTTCTGAGAATTTGCATAACTATGCAGTATGATTTATAACAATTTCTATAAATATAATATTTTATTCTATTGACAATAATGAGTATGAGTAAAATGCTCATATACAAGCAATTCAAGGTTTTTTTTTGGAAGCTGTTGACTTCATTTACATGACAGAAAATAGATGCATCTTAATATATGTAATGTCTGAACCATATTAGCCAAGGTTTTTGATTTAAATGAATGTTAGAACTTATTTTTACATACTTTGAATAAATTAATATGTAAATATGCCTTCCTTTTTTTCTCTCTGTCTCTTTCTTTCACTCTCTCCCTCTTTCAAGTCTTTTATTTCTCTCTCTCCTCTTGGTTCCTAATATCAAGATTATTTGAATGCTATTTGAATACAAGTGTATTATATTACATAGATGTATATAGTAGTATGAATAGTTTTTTTAAAAAAAGTTTATTTTAGTTTATATGATGCTGTTTTATCAAATGTGTAGTTTTGTCTTGCTAGATAATTGAATTGAAAGCTGTTAATTTAAGTTAAATATAACCAGTATTAAATTGATAAGGTGGTAGCTGAGGTACTGCTGCTTAGGGTAGGGGGTTAACTTGAGTGATAAATACTACTCTAAGTTGGAGTTTTTAACTCCAGGCTGGATGCAAGGTTTAATCCTTACATTATTTTCACTTGTTCATTGTTATATGTATATAGTTTTGACATCCACAATATATTTTGTACACTCATTGTCACTACAAACAAAATTGAATCCTATACAAAATCCCATAAAAGATTCAATAAATACAGCTATATTTAAAGGTACACCTAAAGGAGGAGATGTAACATCTAATATCCTTGTATTTTTGCTCTTTGTCTATATCATAAGTGACTATTTTACATGTATTTCTATAACCATTATATCCATGCTTTAATCTGAGGAGCTTTTCTCCCCGGGCCTCCACTGAAAATGGACAACGATCCAGTTGGACTAGCCCGGTCAACAAATGTAAAATAAAATAAAATAAAATAAAAAACATTACTTATGTTGTTATTTGTTATTTTGATCATAAGATTCTTAAGTTTTAAAAATGCCAAATGACATCTTTAAAAGGAATTTCTTTAAACATTAATGGATTGAATAATCCGTGTAAAAGGGCAAGCCTAATAAGATACATTAATTTACATAAGGCCAACTTAGTCTTCCTGCAAGAAACCCATCTCTTGAAAAAAGATATTGATAAACTAGCCACAAACAAATATACAGTATTGGTTAGTTCAGAGCACACTCAGAAAAAAAGAGGAGTGGCTATTTTATGGAATAAAAGTATGCCCATTCCTAAAACCATTAAGTCTTATCAGGATGACAAAGGAATGTTTTGTATGGTTACAATACAAATTAATGGGAAAACTTACACTTTAATTAATGTATATTGGATACCTGGAATTGGTATTAATACAGTGAAACATCATCTTGATAAGATCATATCATTCTCTAAAGGAGATATTATTTTAGCTGGTGACTTTAATTGTATACTACATGAAAGTGATACTACCACTATAGGAAAAAGAAGAATTACATCTAATGCAAAACATTTAAATGATTTTGCTAATTCTTATCATTTGAATGATATTAATAATCAGATAGATTCAAAATCATTACCATACACCTTTTTTTCTAACAGATGCAAAACTTATTCAAAAATAGATAGGGTCTTTATTTCTAACCAGATGATAACAGATTTAATTAATTCCAAAATCATTTCATGTCCTATATCTGATCATAATTCAATTGTTTTTGAATTCATGATAAAAATACTCATAATGTTCAGATCAAAAGGATACCAGCATACTTAACTCAACTAAAAGACTATAAAGAATATATACTTTCAGAAGTAAAACATTTTTTAGACATAAATAATACTCCTGAGGTCTCCATTGTCTATGTTTGGGATGCCTTAAAATCATATCTATATGGACAAATTATCAGATGGTATAATAATAAAAGGAAATCTTGGGATAAGGAATTGTTAGATATTCAAAGTAAATTAGACTCTTATAAACATAATAATAAAGAAAATATTAATGACAAGAAAGTCATTGAAGAAATAAACAAACTAAATGAGAAATACAAAGAAATTTTAACTCATAAAGTTAAAATAACTTTAGAGAAATACAAGTTTTTGTCTTATTCAATAAGCCCCGAATACTTACATAGACTTAAAAATAAAACAAAAAGGTTGAATAAACAAAACCATATCAAAGAAATCTTTTCTCTAAGGAAAAAGAAGAATGTTTCTAGTATACCAGAAATACTAGATGAATTTAGAAATCACTTTCACAAAATTAACCATAATAACATTAACATGGAACCTAAAGATAAAATAAAGGAGATAATAACCACAAACATGAA
This sequence comes from Protopterus annectens, assembly GCF_019279795.1. Classification (NCBI taxonomy): domain Eukaryota; kingdom Metazoa; phylum Chordata; order Ceratodontiformes; family Protopteridae; genus Protopterus; species Protopterus annectens. The sequence goes on from NC_056731.1 coordinate 982,460,481, forward strand.
TAAAAAGCTTAATAAACAACAGATTAAACTATTGGACAAAAGTATTTCATATACAGAGGTTATTACACAAATAAATAAGCTTAAATCAAACAAAGCACCGGGTAATGATGGTATTATACCAGAGATATATAAAATCCTTTCTAAAAGTACATATTCATTAATACATAAGGTTTTTATTTTGGCCCAAACTGAGTTAATAACCCCCCCCCAATCTTGGCAATATACATTTATTTTGCCAATTTTAAAACCTAATAAAGATCAAACTAGATGTACTTCATATCGGCCCATCTCATTACTTAATGTTGATTATAAAATGTTTATGAGTATTTTTGCTGATAGATTGAAGACAATCATCCGCGGCATTATAGATATAGATCAGACAGGCTTCATTGTAAATAGAAATACTTTTGATAATATAAGAAGAACTTTAACATTAATTGATTTTGCAAATAGGAAAAAGAAAGATTTAACACTTATTAGTCTTGATATAAGTTCAGCATTTGATTCAGTAAGATGGGACTATCTGTTTACCTTACTGAAGTGCACAAACTTCTCAGATGCATTTGTAAATCTAATTGAGCATTTATACAAAGGAACATTGGCTTATATTAAGGTAGGAACATATGTTTCACAAAAATACCCATTTTAAAGGTACAAAACAAGGATGTCCACTTTCTCCACTATTATTCACTTTAGTAATGGAGCCTTGGGCTAATTTGATCAGAAACAGTACTGACATAGAGGGTTTTGAAATAGATGAAAATACAACATCCAAAATTCAACTTTTTGCAGATGATGTTCTAATTATATCAGCAGGATCTAATTCTTCTATGCAGTCTCTATTTGATAAAATGATGAATTTTAAAAGTATTTCTGGTTTAATATTCAATGAAAAAAAACTAAAATACTACCTATATATACACGAAAAAATATTCTCATTAGTGACTTTACTAAATATGTACCCAATTCAGGTCAGATAACTTATTTAGGTATAATACTATCTAAAGATATTAAATCTATTATATATAATAATTATAATACCTGTTTTCTTAATATACAAAATCTTTTTAATACCTGGAATAATATGTTTTTTACTATGGAGGAGAGACTTACAATTATTAAAATGATAATATTCCCCAAGATTTTATACTTAATACAATCAATAATACTTCCACCTACAAAAATAATTATCAAGAAACTGAATACACTAATGTTAAATTTCCTATGGGCACCTAATAGACCTAGGATTGCATTAAAGAAACATACTAATAGCTGGTCTCAAGGGGATATTTTTTTTCCAGACTTTAAATTATATACTATCTCTTCTATTGTAAAAGTTATTACTTTATTATTAGATCAGTCATATGTCGCAAAATGGAAAGATTATTGGGAGCTAATTAGTATGCACTTCATGAAAATCTCCTTAACACATAAAAATATGATTGTAAATAACTCCATGTTATGGTTACTAAAGGAATTTTGTACTTCACCTATTACACCTAAACATATGGTTTGTTGCCCATTAAATATTATTATTAGCTATCGTAGCTTTATATTCATGCACCCTAAGTATAGGGAATGGAATTTTATTATATTCCCTATAATGTATACTCAGGGTATGCTTTTGTCATCTACTTCTGAAGGAACTCATTAAGCTATAGATAATGATCTAAAGTACTGGTATCAGTTGATATCTGATAATAAAGTTAAAAATCTAGATTTCTTAAAACAAGAATTTGATCTAAGAGAAACTTGCTGGTTAGAGGTTCAGACCTTTAGACAACATCTCATTAATAAAATTGATCTAATGTCTATAACAGTTAAAGAATCTATTCCAACACTGATTGATTACTTGATATTACATTTACAACATAAAGTTTTGATAAAGGTAAACTTTCATACATACATAAAATTATCAGACAAGAAACTTTTTACAGTGTAGATACATACTGGAATTATTTCACTTCTATTAATGGGGACCCACCAAATCAACAAGATAAACAATATATATTGGAATCTGCCTATAGAACTATGTCTTCCATTGTCTGGAGACTTTATACATGGAAATTTTTACATAGATCTTTTTATACACCTTTGATGATGAATAAAATAAATAATAAAGATAATCTATGTAAGAGATATAATGTAGAAATTAATGCTGACTGGGCTCATATGTTTTATGACTGTATAAAATTGAAAGAATACTGGAAATCAATTAATGAATTTTTGCAGGCTCTTTTTACAGATAATTTAATTATTTCTAAATCTCTTATATTATTCAACACACCTGTACCTCAAAGTGTTAAAAAGGTTAAGCTTCCCTTGTTATGGTCTATTCTAGCAGTGGCTAGGAAAATAATAACCAGAAATTGGATTTCAGATACACCTCCTTCGTTCAATGAATTTAAAAATGTTATGAATATAGTGTGCCATATGGAAATAAACACAATTAGGTCAAGAACAACTAGAAAAACATCTTATTATATTGTATGGGATAATTTACAAAATTTGTTAAAAAAATCCTAATTTCAATAGCATGGTATTTTAGTTTAATTAATTGATCTGATTGTAGTGGATGTCTTTGTAAATACTTTAGTTGTTTTGTTGAATGTTATAATCATATCTATTTTTAATTACTTGTATAAAATTGTTATGATATTTCTCTTGTATGTTAAAACAATAAACCTGTTTTGAAAAAAAAAAAGAAAATTCATGCGAATGCAAAACATGTTATTCTATCAATATTCTATGTTGGTAAGAGCAATATTTAAAAAATGCCCCTATTTTGGGGCATTTGTCCCACTTTTATTTATGGCTTTGTCCAGATTTCTTGCTCTAAGAGGTCAAGAGGAATGGAGTGCAGACATCTGTGCAGTAACAGAAATATGGTTTAAAGTCATGAAGAGTACCCCAGCAAAGCAAGGTTATAACGCTGTCCATGCCTTTAGATCAGCTACTGCACAGAAGGGAAGTAAAGGTGGAAGAGTCTCAGTCTATATTAAAACCAACCTCACATGCAGATTAGTTAAAGTGTACAACCCACTGCAACTCATACATGTGCAACTCACCATAAACAGAGTCTTGTGCCATATCCTTGTAACCTATAGGTCCCTCTCCATGTCTCAGGAAACCCATACTACCTTTCTCAATGTACTAGAGTCCCTCACAGTTCAATCCAAGACGATATTCATGGGGGATCTCAATTGCCCCTCTACAGTTTGATAATCCTACACCACTTGTAATACACAAGCCCAGCAACTCCTAAACTTTGTTAATATCAACATCCTGGAGCAGATTGTTCATTCTCCTACCAGAGGTAAAACATCCTTGACCTTGTACTCATGAACTTGGTGGGAGGGCAATGTTCTTCATCAAATGCAATGTATTTGCTCATTAGATCTGATGATAAGGCAGTATTGCTTGAAATAAAAATTAAATCCAGTTATCCAGTAAAACCAAAAACCTTTAAGAACTCTTCCAAAGCTAACCTATCTCTCTACAAAGAGACAGTGGCTAAATTCCAAATCCCCATAAAAAACATAGCATATGCTGAGCTATTTACAAAATCTCTGTACAGCCATATTGATAGCTGTATAGACTGAACTGTGCCTACTCATAAGAAGGATAAGACAAACTCAAAATAAAAACCACCCTGATAGAATCATAGTATCGATTGGACATACAAAAAAATCTTAGCCAAGCACAGGAAGAACAAAGCCATACATACTAAAAGCCCCCTGATGAATCAAAACAGGCAGCTAAGAGGATTAATTAACACTTCAAAGGCTAAATTTGAAGAATAAAATAGATTATCAGGCAAAGGACAGTCATAAAGCTTTCTATAGCTATGTCTGTAACCTCAGGGGAAATATACAACAATGTGCATAACTTATTGTAAATAGCATCACCCACACTGAGCCAAAGTTGAGGGCTCCAAATGGAGAGATAATAAGTCAGCAAGCAAAGGAGACTAGTATTGTTAAAAATGAATTTATCTTCAAGACTTGGTGAGTACCTTAATGAGGTAGACCCTGTTTTTTTTCACCAAATTTCACCAAGATGACACTAATATGCAGACTATATTTTATAAAGAATATATCATGGACAGAAGTAGGTCAAAAATAAAAAAAATATATATAGATGGGTGCACAAGACCCAGGAAAAAAGTTCCAAATACTGGTAGGCACACTGGTGCCAGGAGAGGAAAAATTGACAGTGTATAATCCTTAAAATAAGGAAACATTCCTACAATAGGGCTAGGTTAGGCCCACGGGAAGGATGCCCCCCCCCATTTGTAGAAGGAAGTAGCAGTCCACAAAAATCACCAAAATTGGTTGGCCAAACAAGAGCCATAAAGATGATAGAATGGACTATTGGAGATAAGAAAGAAATTATACATTGTTACTAATATGAAAAAATCCCAGAATTTCCAGACACAAGCTATACAAAAAGATTAAGAGAAAATTTAGAGGAAAGAAAAATTCTTCCACAAGAAAAACTATGAGAAGCCTCAGATTAAAAAAAATTGTGTTCATTAATACAACAGATTTGTGAAAAACATTATATAGACCAAGAAACTTTGATCTGTTGGAAAAGGAAGCATCTGAGGAAGTGTGAAAATATAAACAACAATCCCTAGAGATTTTTGAAAAGTATAAAAAAGAAATATGGACATTGGAACGAAAGAGAGATATGATATGGTACAATATTTATTCAAAGTCATATCAACAAGAGGAAATGTAGAAAAGAAGATTAGTAAAGTAGAAGTTAAAAAATTTAGAAGCTGAAGTTATGGAATGCCTGTGAAGTGAAGGATTTGGTGTAGAAGGTCTAACACAGGTTACATCACAGCATGATGGAACAAGTCCCCAAAGTAAGAAGATACAGAAAGATTAGGAGACATCTGAAGAAGAAATGTGGACATTTATTTATTTAACATTTGTTGACTGGGAAAGTCCGAGTAGGACAGAACCTATTTTCACTGGAAGCCTGGGGAGAACTGCTCCAGACACATCTTTGGAATGTAGGAGGAAACCAAAGTACCCAGAGAAAACCCACACAAATGCAGGGAGGACACACAGACTCCACCACAGAAGGCACCCCGGCTAAGAATCAAACCAGAGAACCTCTTGCTGTGAGGTGGCCATGTTAATCACTGCACCCGTGCCACCCAATGGGAAAGAAAAAGGGATTTAATATGGTGTAATATGTATGCAAAGGAGAAAGCAAAATTAATCAATACAAAAAGAGCAGCACCAAAGATATTTGAAGAAAAATGCAGGCAAAATAATCCAGACGTGGAAAACTTTACAATACAAAAAAATAAGAAAACAAAGAGGAAAATCAGTAGAAAATATTAGTAATGGATACGTAAAGAAATAGAAACTGAAGTTATGGAGTACCAGTGTGGAAAATCTAACTCAGAAAGCACCACAGCAGGATAGAGCAATGGAGCTCCAAATTAAGGGGAACCCAGTGGAATGGGAAGCAATTGGGTCAGGTGCCATATGAAGATATTTTGGAACCTTCCACAGGAAACCAGTATAAACATTCAATTGAAGCTGGACAGCAAGGGAAGGAACAGGAAACTGTGGGATTTCTGATGCAATCAATGTGATAAGCCAGTCACATATGACAGAGCAATGAATGTCACATGATAAAATTGAAGAGAACGTGCCACAGAAAGATGCAATAGAACTTTCTATGGAATGCCAGCAGGAAATGGAAAGCAACAAATGTGCCCTTAGTTTAGAAGAAAATGGGCTAAGGCAAGAGTTGCTTGATTTAATAGACATAGATAGACATAGTAAGATCAATGAAAGAAATAGATTGCAGAAGGTCAATAAAACCCAAAAAGTTAGATGTTTGATTAAACAAATGAACACAGTAATTAGGACTGTCCGTAGAGATCCATGCAATATAACAGAAGTAAGCAGGATATATCACTGCACATCTAAATTAATAACAGATAAATTGTACCACAAGAATAAGGGTACTGAGGGAAAGGAAGGGGAGAAATTGAATACCATTGTGGAAGTATAAAACAGAGAAATCTATAAAGCAATTAAGACAAGATGTGTCACTGTTAGAAGAGTACAGAAGAGGTAACAGATCAGCAAAAATACTTAGAAAGATAGACATGATAAAAGCAATGCACAGTATTATAACAGATCAGGACATATCTTGTACTATTGCAAATAATAAAATAAAAATATCTGCACAGGCAGAAAACCTTTGAAGATACACAGATAAATATAAAGAAAAGTACAAAATACGCAATTTATTGATGACTTCCAAAAATTCTGTAGAGAATTGGGAAACAAAGCAAAATGAATTGAAAGACCACCCAAAAAAAGAAATAGATTTATTTTGGAGAAATATCTATGAAGATCCTGTGGAACATAAAAAAGATGCTAAATGGATAGAAGATGTAAAAGAAAGAACGAGAAGTTAAAGGCACAAGATATGAAATGGGATGAGGTAACAGCTAGAGAGATTGATATAAAGTTAAGAAAAGCTTCCAAATGGAAAACCCTAGGACCAGATGCAGTACCTAATTTCTGGCTAAAAGTATTAACATCTTTGCATGAAGATTTAGCTATGAGTAAGAACTATTTATATGCACACCCTGAACAGACACCAACCTAGTTAACAACAGGAAAAACAATTCTCCTACTTAAGTATGAACCAGCAAGTTATCCTAAAAATTATAGTCCAATAACTTGTCTTGTGACGACATATAAACTATATACCGGAATTGATGACATCAGAGTTTATAGTCATTTAGAAGAACATTCAATCATGGCAATAAAACAAACGGGTAATAAAAGAAAGTCATATGGAACAAAGGATCATCTGTTGCTAAATAAAGTCATAGTAGAGAACTGTAAAAAGGGGAAGAGTCTAAGTATGGCATGGATTGACTACAAAAAGCATTTGATAGTATCTCACATTCATGGATAAAAGAGTGCTTAAAAATGTATAAGATACTTCCTACACTGGTCGATTTCATTACAGTGACCATGAAATAGTGGCAGACCACTTTGCAATTAAGCCATGATAAAGGACAAATTATTATTCCAGGGATAAAAATTCCAGGGATAAAAATTCAAAGGGGGATATTCCATTGTGGCTCCCTGTCACTGCTGCTATTTTGCCTTGCCCTTAACCCTTTAAGATGTCTACTTAACAAATTAGGCCATGGCTATAATTTGGCTCCTAGAAAACAATAAAGTGTAAAGACCTCACATCTTCTCTTTCTGATGATTTAAAATTGTATAGCTCATCAGATGAAGTACTGAAAGCACAACTGCAAGTAGTCAAAACTTTTCAGATGATATAAGAATGTCATTTGATCTTGATAAAATGTGCAAAAGCAACCTTTAAAGCAGGAAAACTGCAGCACCAAGAAAACATCAGTTTGGTACAAGAATGTGATATAAAAAACTCGAGCAAGAGGGAGTGTCTAAATATTTTGGAACTGATGAAGGATCAACAATAAAACATGAACAAATGTGAATAAAACTTAGTAAGGAATATTTTAAAAGACTTAAATTAATCCTAAAAACAGCATTGACATCCAGGAACAATGTTCAAGCTATAAACCAGTCTGCTCTTCCTGTCCTATCTTATAGTTTTGGTGTGAATGACTCACCCCAAATTGTGTTTGATAGATTAGACAGGAAACCTAGAAGGATGCTTCATGCTCACCAAATGATTTATAAAAATCATTGCATGCCAGGATTATATATTACCCATTCCGATGGAGGTATGGGCCTCATAGAAATTGATTACATGCATAGATCTGCAATCGTGGGACTGCACACATATCTGCTGACCTCTCAAGACCCAAACATAGTGAAAGTTTTGAAACATGAGGAGAATAAATATAAGATGGCTTCCCTGCTTAGTCTAACAGAAGCATATTGGCGTCAAGTAGGAATGGAAATCAAACCAGAAATAGATAAAAATCAAGCAGCAACTGAATATGCCAAAAAAACTAAAGAAAGAATATAAGGTAAAGGATCACATTAGAAGGCAAGAAATGTGGAAAATGCATAAATATAGTTACAAGTATAGAAAACTTCTGGAAGAGCCTTATGTTGATCAGGATCGAATGCAGGAATTGTTAAGGTGAGATGAATTCAGACCAAAAGATGAAATGTTAATATTGGCAGCCCTAGATAGTGGGCTATGTACATGTTGGTTTACATAGTCCATTGAACATGTGGGAGAAACAGACAAATCTAGGTTTTGTAAAACAGAATTAGAAACAGTCACACACCTTGTTGCTGGTTGTGACATACTAATGCCAGAAATATTGTATACTGAAAGGCATAATAATGTGGCAAGACTGTTGCACTGGGGATTGTACAAACATTATGGTATTGAAGTGGCTTAAAAATACTGGAATCATGAGCCACAAAGCATCATAGAAAATGATGAAGTCTACACAACATGGGATCGATCACCTATTACCAACAGTTTAAAAGACAGATCCGATAAAAACAGATATAGTGGTCTATGAAAATAAGACAAAAGTAGCATAGATCATTGAAATCGCTGCATCCAATGACTACATTGTCTTGCGTACAGAAAGACACATAGTCTTAAAATATCAAGATCTGCAGGCAGAAATGAGAGCAATGTGGAAGAAAGATACCTATACAGTTCCAATAGTAGTAGGAGCAACGGGTCTTATGAAAAATAAACTAGAATCATATTTAGATATGTTACCAATACATGTAACTCCATATGAATTGCAGAATGAGTTATTACTGGGCCCTTTTCGGCTGCTGCAAACAGAACTTCTGGCTGACATCAAAGATTGAAACAATACTAATTTCATGAACTTTAACTGTACTTTGACTTAGGAATGGGGTCTATTCCCATCATGGTATTAGAAAACCAAAAGATTTGGAGAAATTAAAGAAGACTGAAACTGGCAACCATTGCCAACCTCGTGGATGACAGATTCTGATCATATTTCTCCCCTCCCTCCCATCCTGATACTCCAAAGGAAATACCACATACCGCAATGCTCTCAATCATTACTAGGAAACAGGTCATCAATGCACTTTCCAAGGTCAAAAATACTGCATCGATGGGCCCTAACAGTATTCCTTTTTTTTTTACTCAAATGATATTTATTTTGATGAAATAAAAGAATAATTTAATACATTCATAACATTCAATAACTATTTACAATATTTACATTCAGCCTGACAAAAAGGATTCAGATAAAAACATCTGTAATTAAATAATAAGTTAATATATAAACTATGATATTTAGGAAGTGTTTGGTTCTATCTGTAGGGTATCAATCAAATTCAAAATGTTCCTCCATGGCCAATTAACCAATGGCTTAGGAAAAATGCTTAACTCTTTAGTTCTTTTCTCCATTAGTATGCATTTCTTCAGTGATGATAGGAATTCCTCCATTGTGGGTGCTGCATTAGAGTTCCATCTTCTAGTTACACATTTTCTGGCTATTGCTAACATTGTCCACAACAAGTACAGGTCATCTTTCTTCCTAGTATTCCTATTAACAACATTCAATAAAATTAAATATTTTTTCAAAAATATATCAGTATAAATAGCTTGAAGAAATGTGTTAATCTTATCCCAATATGGTTTAATATTACTACAGTCATAAAAAATATGAGACCAGTCAGCATTAGTGGACAGATGACATCTCCAACATAACTTGCTGTTTGAAGGGTTCATTTTTGAGAGTTTCTCAGGTGTCAAAAAGGATCTATGTAGAAATTTCCAATGAAAAATCCCCCAGAATTGTAAGTAAGAAGTTAGTTTAACTGAAAATAAAATGTTTGTTTTATCTTCCATTGATAATGATACTTGAAACCCTTTAGTTAGGTATTGCCAGTAAGAATCTTTAGGAGCTATCTTATAGGCAATTAAAGTGTTATATAGATATGATAATTCATTCTTAACATTGATATTATTATATAGAATTCCAAAAATCCAGTTTATAATTTTTGGTACGGTTTTGAAGGATGAGTTATGTATTATTCTACACATATCCTTAGTGTATGCTGTGACACTCTGAAGAACCAACCAGTCATTAGGGGATAGGCCATAGGTTGACAATATACTTTGTGTGTTCAAAGCTTGTTGGTTTTCAATACATTGCAACCAACAAAATAGGTAATTATTTTCCCATAAGCCAAAAATCTCTCAATGTGTTTTATCAGGGAAATCCCTTGTAATAGTAAATGGTATTAAACATCTATGCCACAGTTTTATATCTAAATTTGTGTTAATGAGTTTTCTAAACACATCAAAAATATTGTTTATTAGTGTTAGTTTAGTTAATTTTGTTGTACTATACTGTACATTTAAACTTAAATAGTGTCATATCTTGTTATATTTGTCAATTACCAAAGCAGTCTTTGATAATTTTCATTTATTAGTATAATGGAGTGTAACTGCTTCCAACTGGAAGAGTGTCTAGGATTTATCCAATTCATCACTATTTTAATTATGGATGCCTTTATGTAAGTTTCAATCTCTGGGAATTTTACCCACCCCCTTGTTCCCATTTTCTGACATGATGAGAATATGCCACTCTATTTCTTTTGGGGTACAATAGGAATTACATCAGAGTTGAAGTGATTTCTTTAAGGATTTTCATTCCTGATGGAAGTATAATGGCTTGTGCTATATATAATATTTTTGGTAGGAAAACCATTTTTATCAGTTGTAACCTATCATAAAATGTTATAAACAAATTATTCCATTTGCTTATTAATGTATTGATAAAGACTATGGCTTTAGCATAGTTAACCTGTAAAGTTTACTCTATATTCTTGTCTAGGACTATTCCTAAATAGTCTAGAGTTGAAACTTGGTTTCCAATAATATGATTAACTGGAACCTGTATGTTCTTTTTTTATTTAATAATAAATATTTTGATGTAGATTTGTTGAAGGAGAGCCCTGAGATTTTTTGGAAATTTGTTGTTACTATATCCACTTCACCTAACACTTCCTTAGAGTTGGGTAAGGTAAGTAAGAAATTATCAGCAAACATCATTATTTTAGAAATATATCGGTCATATATATATATATTTATACATCTTATCTTTGGGTTATTACGTATTAATAATGGCAAGTATTTCTATAGCCAGAACAAATAGGACTGGGGATATGGGACATCCTTGTCTACTATCTATAAGTGATTTGGATTGCTTTGGAAGTAAAGGGACCTAATTTAACATATTCTAGATTATTTTCATAGATTTTTTTTATTATTGTTATAAAAAAGGGAGGAAAATCAAATAACTGTAAGACTTTAAATAAATAACCCCAATTTAAGGAGTCAAAGGCCTTTTGAATATCTAGACCTATTGTCTATGCTTCATGGTTTCTTCTATTGAGGTAATCTATCAGAGTTAATACTCTTTTAATATTATCCTGTGTATGTCTGTTATATATATGAAACCAGTTTGGTCTTCATTAATTATTTTAGATATGGGTATTTTCAATCTATTGACCATAATTGGCATAAATAGTTTATAATCATTATTCAACAAAGACATTGGTCTATATGAGTTTCAATGATTGGGGGCCTTATTCTCTTTTAATATAGGGGTAATTTGAGAATATCTCAAATAAGGAGGAATATTTGCTAATGTTTGAACTTCAAGAAATGTTTTATGTAGGAGAGATATTATAGAAGAAGGGAACAATCTATAAAGTTTGATAATTAAGCCATCTGTTCCAGGTGCCTTATTAGACTTACTTCCTTTAATTCCATCTATTATTTCCTTTTGAGAAATAGGTTTTTGTAGATCTAACTTAAGTTCCTCAGGAATTCTTGTTATGTTGGGAACTATATTCTCTAACTTCTCACATTCATTTGTACTTACTTTATCTTTATGATGCTCTGAATAATGATAATTAAAAGCCTCCACAATGTCCCCTATGTCTGAGACTTTTTTCCTTTTCCCTTCATGAAAGATACTATCAATGTTATTAATTTTTGATTGTATCTTAACTTTCATAGATAGGTTATGAAGATGCTTAGGAGAGGTAGCATAAGAATTTAATTTTAGATGTTTTTCCATAGCTAAATTAGTTTTATGGGATATAGTTTCATTGTATTTCTTAGTTGCTTCTTTATTTTCTTATTATTATCTGTAGCAATTAAGTTTTTATTAGATTTAAGAGATATTTGATTTTGGAGTTGCTGTAACTCTGAGTCCCATTCTTTAATTTTGTTTTGTACCAGCTAATGGTTTTACATATAGATAGGCCTTAAGAGAATTCCAAACCATAATTGTATATGCTTCAGGTTTATAATTAATCTCTAAGAAAAGCTGAAGTTCAGAAATTATCCAAGATTTAAAGTCTTGAATTTTTGTAATATATGAAAGAATCCTTAAAGTAATAATTAATTGATTGAATTCCAAGTGTATTGTTAACAACAGGAAAGTATGACCTGAAAAGGGACAAGGTTGTATTGAAAAATTCAAGATTTTAGAATAAAGATCTTGTGAGATAGAAAATGTATCTATTCTAGTTTGGGTGCCATGTTTATAGGCCTGATGTGACAATAGTAAAGAATTTGTGCCCAAAGCATTAAAGGTATCTTTTAATTTAAACATTTCTGTCAATTTCTTTTAACTGTTTGACTGAGAACAATAGTCTAGGAGATTTCCTATTGGTAGTTTCTGTAATATCTGTGATACAATTGAAATCACCTCCTAGTATAATATTACCTTTAGAAGTAGTTGTAATAAAGTCTAAGTGTTTCTTAGCTAGTCCAACCCCCATACCCCGGAACCAGTATAAATTAACCAGGGCCTAAATTCTATTATTAAACTTAAGTATAACTGAGGCCATGAGTCCATCATTATCTACAAGTCTGTACATGATTTGGGGATTTAAGAAAGTATTTTTCTTTAGAATTGTTACTCATCTGGTCTTATTTTTATAAGAAGATTGAGCAAGTATTGTGTATTCCTTAGGGTCCCACATAAATGTGTCATTTATCTTAAAGTGTGTCTCTTGGAGAAAAACTACTTGGGCCTTGTTTAGTTTAAGATACCTTAGTAGGTTGGTTCTCTTATATGGGCTGTTTAAGCCATTAGTATTTAAGGATATCAAAGTTAAATCTATATCAGAATTCTTTAAAGATAAACAATAAAGGAACTTGTATTAATATAATCCTGTATACATAATACTCTTCCTGAATAGACAATAGAATATCAATTGTTGTGTTTCTATTTATCTCAATCCAAATAACTTTCCCCATGAAAGATAAAAGTAAAAGGCATTTCAAAACTAGAAAAACAGTTAAATAACAAAAAATAGCATATTTCACTCTGATATAAACTTTAATATACCCTATACATGGAATTAGATACATTCCTAGTCTAGCAAACAAAACTAAATCTGCTAGACTACCTATCCTAACCATCAACCTTTGTTGCTTCGAGCCCAAAATGGAGTACCTATTGTTAGATTTTATGAATATAAATCTGAAATTAATTATGTTGTAAATATGCTGAAAGAAAAGGCTTGCTTAAATGCAGAAACAAAGTTTAAGTAAAATGTGATCAGCAGTCATACTAAATGACCATGGCTTGGAAAAGGAATCTGCTGAATGGACATTATTCCCTTACAGACTCAAGGCATGATATATGCAATAACAAAAATGCAAAATCTGCTTTTAAAGAACAATGACATGTTATTCTGCATGGAAAAACAGGATGGCACAAGAACAGATGTTTTACAAAGATCCAAATAAAATACAGGATGTTCACACTGTCAGAAAAGCTGATCTCTGACAATGTGTTTTCTCAAAAATATGTTTTTCTTCATAAAAACAGGATATGCTTATCAGCATTGACATAAGAACACATGTTTCTATACACAGATTCAAATAGAATACAGGACAATGTGTTTCCTCAAAAATATGTTTTTCTACATGGACATCAGGACACTGTTACAGGATATTCACACTGTCAGAAAAGCTGGTCTCTTACAAGACATTGTTAAACAAGGAAGTTTAGTATTGTTTCTACAGGATAAGCAATTCTCCAAAATATGTTTAAAAAGAGTATATAAAGAGCTGTATAAATCCAGTTGTTTGGGATATGGTAGGAACACATTTGGTGTTCTGAGGTAAATGTTATATCTCTCACATCATCTGTACTATATGAGAAGTAAAGTTGGAACAGTACTTTTAAGCTGCAACGTTTGTCCAGTTTTATTTATTATAAAAGTTATTGGTTACTGCTCTTAAAGACAAGTGCTGCAAAGTATATTCTCTCATCAGTGTATATTCTGCAAGATTCTGTATGCAACAGACTGTGAATGCAAATATAATCAGACTTTGAATTTTAGCAAGAATCCATCCAGGCAAGAAGCAAGTAAGAGACATAATAATATTTTTTCAATGGCGAGGCAGCTGAGTGACTAGCACCATATAATTTTTCAATGGCAAGCTAGTCTGCATTTGAACCTACAATCTGCATTCAAACACAGGAGGAGTGATGGTAAGCCCTGCAGAGGGTCACTTCAGTCAAATTGCAGTAACTAACATTTGTACGTATGTGTCAATTCTGAACAGAAGTATTCCAGTTTATGCAGCTTGCAGTAGTAAAGTTTTTTAGACGTCTACAATCCGGAGTGAGACTAGTTCAAGACATTCGCAGTGCCATAAATTCTTCAAGAAAAGGGGGATATCCACTAGCCCATCAGTCCACTGCCTGTTGTGCTTTCCCAGCTTCTCAAGTGACTTTGAAAATTTCCAGCCATCTGCAATAGCAGCCTGATCACCTGTTTTCTTGCTAACTGGTAAGACTTTTTTCTGTGTCACATATTTAGTGTGGATGATGTTAAAACAGTTTGTATATTCTTAAGAGAGTTTTTATATTCTTAAGACAGGTTGTATATTCATATATAGTTTCTGTATTCCTAGACAGGTTGTATATTACTAGATAGTATGGATATTATTTATAATTCATGCAGGAGTAAACCAAACTTTAGTAAATTGCTATGTTGGTATACGCAGCACATTAGTAAATGTAAAACCTTATTAGGGCAGGTTGATAGTAAGGCATTATGCAAATGTATTACAATATTTGACTGGTATCTCAAAGAAAACCATGTGAAAAATGACAAATGTTTATTGTGTGATTCAACAAAAACTGCATTTTGTGTATTATGTCATAAAAAAATATTGCATCATATTGCAAATATAAAAATAGACTGTAAAGACAGATCTGAAGAATTAACTAAGGGTAAAGTGTTTCCATTACATTCTGATGTTGAACAGTTATGTCCTGTCACCACATGTGAGTCAAATCAGTTACTGATAGAACCCCTAGTACATTTTGTTACACAGGAATGTAATAAACTTCTAAAAGACAGACACAATGAGTTCAGGAAGCTTAGACAAGTTATACATACATCTTTTCAAAAGTGCATAGGAGTTTCAAATTCAGCAGAACAACTTACTAAAGAATGTCAGAAAGACCATGCAACGTCACAGGAAATTCAACAGAAGTTCCAGGATAAAGAAAATAAATTAGCTGAACTGACAGAGACAGGGAATTTCCTGCATACACAGTTAATCTGTGCAAAAGAAATATATTTTATAATATGTTTATGTTTTGAAAATGGTTAAACATACATGGTAGGATGATAGGGACAAATCATTCTTAAATGTTTTACTTTCATTCAGTTAAAGCAAGACATCTATCAGTACTACAGTAAAGTAAAGCATATGAATGCCATTCATTAGCATAGTCAAAAGGTAAACAAAACTGTTCTAATATATAAATTAAATAAAAATAGATGAGTAGAAATTTAAAGTCACAAGACATGACATGCTTGTATAAAGATATACAGATACAAGACAAACATGCAGTGTGTTCTTTTCATCTAGAGTACATCTGTTACAATACACAAAAGCAAAAGGCAGACAACAGCAAATATAAATAATATAAATATAAATGTGTTGGTTAAACTAATATCTATTTTGTTTTTTACAATTTGTTTATAATTATATAGTAACACCAAACAGTTAAAGTTCTGAATTTTAAAAATAAAATCACAGATGGTATTATTCAAACAGTTTTTGTAAAATTAATGGTAGGACAGTTAAATAGTTAAATAAATAAAAAAATATATATACTGAAATCCATGTAAGGTAATTTCCATGTAAGGTAATTGTAAAATGATGTCTGTTTATGTTGTATAAATGCATAGTTATGCAAATCACAATCACATTAAAGGAAAAATGCTAAAAGAATTAACTATAGTTTACAGAGTATGAAATGTGAGCTAAGACCTTCCTAGACTGAATGAATAGTTACAGGAAATGCTGGAAAGATAAGATAAACAACAAGACTGATTGCCAGGCAAGTAGCTTGAGTAAAGCATCATTGTTATTAAAACATAATTGTTAAAATGTTTACAGGCAACACTATTTAGTAATTGTCATAAAATGCCACAATTGTGCATAGATGTCACTGATAATCTGTTTGCAAGTAAATGTTAAAAGAGAAGAAAAAACTCAGTTGCATCAAGTATAGCCAGCAAATGGGCTATAGTATATATACAGTTCAAATCAATTGTGCAGGAGGGTGTAAATGCCTACTAGTGGTAGTAAACAGCAAAAGCTTTATAAAAAATTATCAAATCAGACAAAAGTTCATAATTTAATAAAATAAATGTATAACCATAGTGTTAGGCTGACATACATTCTATTTTCACAGCATAGGGCAGGTAAACAGTGCTGAAGTACTACAGGGGGAGGGGTACTTTCTCAGTTTTACACTGACTGTATAAGGGGGAGGGGCACTTTCTCAGTTTTACACTGACTGTATAAACAGACTGTGACAAGGGTCTGAAATAAAGCTACATAAAAATAAATAATAAGGGTCTAAAATAAAGCTAGAGGAAAAAATATCTCATTCCTTCTTGACAATACTCTTAGGGAGAGGAAAAAACAGGTATTAGTGTATTAGAAATACTGGTAAACTGGATTAAACCTGACAGGATAAGATATTTTACAAGTTGTTAATAGCTATCATAATGGTTATTATTGTATTGTTTAGTATTAAATTGTATTTGCAACCTGTTAAACTGTAAAGCTATACAAGAGATAGTTTAAAAAACAAGAGATGATTTAAAATTGCTTTATTAAAGCTATACAGGAGAGAATAAAGATATGCAAAATGCATAAATGTTTCTAATAGCAAGAATGCAAGAATGGTCACTATTTTTAATATGTTTTTGGCAAAGCAATGTTGGTATAAAAAAACATCAATGTTTAATAATTGTTGAGTATGTAGTTTAAAATAACAGGACATATGAATTTGGTATCAATTCCACTAGATATTTCTAAAGAGACAAACATTTTCCAAGATTTTGCTTAATATTAATGTTATTAAATTTGTAAGATTAGACTAAATGTACTTTATAGTCATTGTATGTACAAATGCAGAAGAATTCAGTACAAATGAGATTAATGTCTAGTAATAAATATGTGTGAAAACCATATTTAATAAAAAATGGGTCCAGGGTACCTACTAGATTGAAATGCATAAATAGCAAACAGTCTGTGTAAATACATACTGTAAAGAATACATCGTGATAAGTTCAAAAGTAATTTGTCAAGTTGTAATATCATTGGTTTTACCCCAGTAAATTGCTTTCAAATATTTATTATCTAAGCCCAGTTCAGTGTTTTACCAAGATGTTATTGAGCAGTTCAAAGACATGACCACAATGTTATGGTTAAAATGACATTGAAATTGTGTGTTTTCAGTAGTGTATAAATGCTTGCAGTAGCACATGGTTACTGTCTCTTATAGTTAATTCAACAGTTGCAAAGAGTTAATGAAACAGTTCTAAGTCATAAATTAAATTCTGTGATTGCAAAAGAATAAATTGATCAAGTAAAATTAAAGCAGACACAGCTCATAACTGATAAAATATTTTCACAGAATGGTCTGCAAAAGAAAAAGTTGTTAAATACATTCAGTTTTGGTAGTAATACTTTAATATCATTGTATTAACTATGTAAAATTGCGTTTTGATTTGTTGTATCAAACTAAAGGTTTGTTTCTTGTGTTTTCTATATAAAATGTTTTGAGTATGTTTAAAAACAGAGGGAATTGTTAGATTTTATGAATATAAATCTGAAATTAATTATGTTGTAAATATGCTGAAAGAAAAGGCTTGCTTAAATGCAGAAACAAAGTTTAAGTAAAATGTGATCAGCAGTCATACTAAATGACCATGGCTTGGAAAAGGAATCTGCTGAATGGACATTATTCCTTACAGACTCAAGGCATGATATATGCAATAACAAAATGCAAAATCTGCTTTTAAAGAACAATGACATGTTATTCTGCATGGAAAAACAGGATGGCACAAGAACAGATGTTTTACAAAGATCCAAATAAAATACAGGATGTTCACACTGTCAGAAAAGCTGATCTCTGACAATGTGTTTTCTCAAAAATATGTTTTTCTTCATAAAACAGGATATGCTTATCAGCATTGACATAAGAACACATGTTTCTATACACAGATTCAAATAGAATACAGGACAATGTGTTTCCTCAAAAATATGTTTTTCTACATGGACATCAGGACACTGTTACAGGATATTCACACTGTCAGAAAAGCTGGTCTCTTACAAGACATTGTTAAACAAGGAAGTTTAGTATTGTTTCTACAGGATAAGCAATTCTCCAAAATATGTTTAAAAAGAGTATATAAAGAGCTGTATAAATCCAGTTGTTTGGGGATATGGTAGGAACACATTTGGTGTTCTGAGGTAAATGTTATATCTCTCACATCATCTGTACTATATGAGAAGTAAAGTTGGAACAGTACTTTTAAGCTGCAACGTTTGTCCAGTTTTATTTATTATAAAAGTTATTGGTTACTGCTCTTAAAGACAAGTGCTGCAAAGTATATTCTCTCATCAGTGTATATTCTGCAAGATTCTGTATGCAACAGACTGTGAATGCAAATATAATCAGACTTTGAATTTTAGCAAGAATCCATCCAGGCAAGAAGCAAGTAAGAGACATAATAATATTTTTTCACCTATTATAAATTAAGAGAAACATTGTAATGATAAACAACTAATCAGATATTAATTCAAGTTAGGTTTTAGAGAAGAGTTACATACACTGTTACAAACATTAAGCATTTCTACAGTAATTATTCACTGAGGAAGCAAGAGACAATTTAGTATATTTATAATCTGAATTTAGTGTTTAATAGACTAAAATAACATTAGCTTTATTATCATCATACAACTTCAAAATTACAGAACAAATCAAAGAATCATTTAGCATTTATATTTACTTGCCTTCTGAATAAATCTTATAATGACAAACTTCCACTAAATAAAAAAAATCACGAGAATTGTGTCATTCCCAAAAGATGTTAACATAGATTTTTAGAAATATTCCATAAGACATATTTGTCCTTAATTGACTCCTAAACTTTTGGAATAGCAGATGTTTAAATAACTGACTAAAATCAATAATAATTAATTGGCATCAGTTAAAATGACAAAAATTAGTAAAAAATTATTTATATAAAACTTACTGTGGATAACAGGCCTTGAAAGTGAATGACTCAAAGACAAAATTAAGAATGAGATAGTGGTAAATATACCATTGAAAACTGGCTCTCAAACTGTCTACTGCTGAACCCCAATAAAACTAAAATTCTGCTCTTCACACCCACTAGCAGATCCACTCCATTCTCATTCACTGTTACATCCAACAATGGTACCACTATCTCCCCAGATACCCATACTAAACTTCTAGGAGTCATTATAGATAATAATCTTAAATTTGACCTACAGGTCAACAAAACCGTGCAGACCATCAATAAAAAACTTGGATCACTGTACATAAACAAGTCATTTTTAACCCCACTGGCTAGAATTATTATTGCCTGGTCACATCTACTCTCTGCTCTTATTTATGCCTCTCCAGTACTTTCAAACCTAAATAACTGAAGTGAATAAGCTCTCCCATAGCTATAACCATATTGCCAGATTTGTCACTAACTCCACCTATAGAACCCATCACTGCCAGAACCTGAAACAACTAGGGTGGCTAGAACTTCCCAGCTTAATTCAACTAAATCAACTCTTAGTAGCCCACAAAATTCTTAACCATCTTGAAGATGCCCGCTCACTCTCAAATATTATAAAGCCATACAACAATTTGAGGTCACTACGATCTGCCGACAAAATAATGGTCCAAACCTACAAAGCTAACAATTCAGCTTGGGAATCTCTGTTTGCCAACTTTTTTGGCAAAACCTGAAATTTTCTACCAAACCATATAACCCTGCAATCCTCCTTAAGTCTTTTCAAAAAAAGCATCAAACAGTATCTCAAAGTCAAGTGGCTTTGTCCATGTTCCTACCCTGACTAAGCTGTAAAATGAACCCATATCTGCATAATACCTTAACTCAACTATTTACTGTACCAGTCTGATTATTTCTGCTTTAATGTGTCTGCCAATGTAAACTGTGAGTCCCTTTGGGAATAACACTAAAACATTGTATATAACTCTTTGTCTTACATTTTCTATATAACTAACTTGATTTGTAATCCTTGTAATTATTGTGTAATCTTTGTAATTATTGGCTATTGGAGCTTTTCTCCCCGGGCCTCCACTGAAAATGGACATATATCCAGTAGGACTATCCCGGTAAACAAATGTAAAATAAAATAAATAAAATAAATAAAATCTACCATAGTAATAGCGTAATACTGAAAGTCATAACTTGTTTGTTGTGTTATCACAAGTCAGAGATATTACTGAGCTCTTTCCCTGTCATAAAGTGCTAATATACTAAAAAACATGACTTCATAATAACTGAAAACATCTGAAATATAAATAATATCTAGGGTACAATAAGGAAATAAACATATTAAATGCAAAGTAGATATATTTGCTAGGATTTAGTATGATGTTTGAGTATCCTTGCAGTTATTACCATTAGCCATAAGCATTTCCTGTAATTGTAAAAGCTTACACTAAACACTTGCTAACTGCATAAGGAAGTTATTTATAAAGATCTATTTATAAAAAAAAAAAAAAAAAAATCCAGTATATTCACTAGAAATAGTGGCTATAATTAACTGTTTACAAGAAAAAAATAACATTTCTGTATATATTTGATCACAAAATGTAGTCATTATTATAAAAGGTATCCATGAATATGTTTGCAGACAGTGTAGCTCGTAATTCTTGTAAAAGAAGCCTACTATGCTATATTAACCAATCAGAGACTTGACATTCACAGTTAGGCTTGCATATACACATTAGATGTAATGTAATCTGATCGGCATGCATAGAATGCATGATGTCATGAGCTAAGTAAGAAAGCTTCACTTCTTAAATTTCAAACTGACATTTTCCCACCCAGCACACTACACAGTACAGTTTTCAGACCTCACTTTAACTGTATCACAAAGTCTGCTTATTTACAGTAACAAATGCAGAGTTTAACTGTCAGATACTTCCAAACAGTAACATAACATTCCATGCCATTGAGAGGGAAAAAAGCACTTTAACATTAAACTCTACGGGAAACATAACTTGTAACCATTTAAAAACCTTGTGCCATAAAACATACAAGCATATAACTGTCAGAGAGACCCAATTTATGTCAAAACCCGGTAAACAGCTTTTTGTTCACACAGGTACCAATATATATTCTGAAAAATCAGAAGTTATAAATATTAAAAAAAACTAGTTAATATATAGGTTCATAGGTTCATACTAGGCTATCTGCCCTAGGGCATTTATAAGCCAAGCCAGAGTGTGTTTGGCTTTCACCACCCATTTTAAAATAATTTTGCTATGCCCTTTTTCGAGGTTAGTATACTATGCCTCTGTCTAACAGTGACACAGAAGTGATACCCGGGGTAAACTTACAATCTCCCATCCACTCATCAAGATTCCTCTTGAAGAGAGTCAATGAGGGACACTGCCTAACTTGGACTGGGATTTTATTCCAGAGTGAAGGGAGCCTCTGGGTTATGAATCTGTCCCTCCAGCATGTCCTATTTATTTCAGGGCTGAGGTTCAAGTCTCTCGAGCGCGTAGCTCGATGGGATTTGGATTTTCTGAGGTGCAGCATGTCCATTAATTCCGGGTTGGACATGGCTTTATACATCAGGCACAGAATCGCCTCTGAGCAGGTGGTATGCCACTGAGTAGAGCTGGAGTTTCTTTAACCGGGCAGCATATGGCATCTGTTTGAGCCCTTTGATCCTCTTGGTGAGGTACTTTTGGGGACTTTCCAGTTGCTGCAGGTGTCTGGTAAGGTACATCCCAAAAGGGGCATTGTACACAATTATGGGCATGATGAGGGATGAGTAAAGAGGCACGATGACCTCCCTGATCTAGATGTGAATCCCTTCATGATTAGGTGGGCTATATAAAATGTTTTTCTAACCACTTTAGACACGTGGTTGTCAAATAAGAGATTGCTATCAACTTGGGTCCCCAGGTCCCTAATTACTTCTTCTGTACTTAATGGATTACCACCTATGTGGTAATTTGTGGGCACTTTGTTTTTGCCAAAGGGGATGACTATACACTTTTTGGTGTTTAGCTTGAGGCCATGGCTCTGGCACCGGTTGTTTGTTTCTATGAGGCCCTTTTGGAGGATGCTTGTGTCAGCTGGAGTGTCGATTATGGTACCCAGTTTGCAGTCATCTGCAAACTTGGTCAGCCACAGTCCTTCTGTGTTGGCCTGTACCTCCGAGAAATATATACCAAACAAGAGAGGTCCCAGGACTGAGCCTTGTGGGACGCCACTTGTAACTGGTTTGGAGTAAGACAAGGCTCCAGCAATTCTAACCATGTGGGTTATGTCCTTCAGCCAGTTTGCAACCCATCTAGTGACATAGGGGTTTATATTTAAGCTGGTGAGCTTATCTATAATGCCCGAGTGGGGTATTGTATCGAAGGCTTTTGCGAGGTCCAGGTAGGCTGTGTGGACCACCTTCCCCTCGTTAATGGCCTTAGTGACTGTTTCAAAGAAATCAACCAGGTTTAAGAGGCAGGATCTGCCCTTAACAAAGCCAAACTGGGTAGGATCCAGTGTCTGTAGGTCCCCAATATCTTTATTTATGAGGTCCATGATGATCCTTTCCATAGCTTTGCAGACCAAGCTAGTCAGGCTTATGGGGCGATAGTTTCCAGGATCTGTTGAGACACCACCTTTGTGGAGAGGGACCACTGTTGCTGTACGCCACTCTTTGGGTACATATCCTGTAGTAAGTCTGAGATTGAACAGTAGTTTTATGTTTGGGTTTAGCTCTTCTTGGAGTTCATGTAGGACGCAGCCTGGGTCACCGTCTGGTCCCATTGATGCTGTGTTTTTTGCTTTGGAGAGAGCAGCTCTTACCTGAGCATCTGAGATGTCAGGGGGGCAGCACTCTGCTGGGATAGAGATTTGCCCTTTTGGTGGGGAGGGGGTGGGGTTTGCGCTGAACCTGTCAGCTAGGATGTTGGCAATGGCTGTGGGTTCGGTGTATTTTTTGTCATTTTGGACTTATTCTGAGTGTATCTGGGAATTCCCACCCAGGTTCCTAACATAGCTAAAGAAAGCCTTGTGATTATCCTTAGTGTCCTGTGCAATTTTTCTCTCGAAGGTGGACTTAGACGATTTTATGAGTGCCCATAGTTTTTTGCTAATACTGATCAGAGATGCCTTCCCTTTTTGGGATTTTGCTCTATCATGTAGTAGCTTCCTCCTTTTTTTGTATAGTTTGTTTATGGCTGGGGTCCACCAGACAGGATGTCTGTCTTTGGAGGATTGGGACTTGGTTTTATTTGGGATTGCATGATCCATGCATTCCCGAAGGTGTTCATAGAATGCGTTTATAAAGGATTCTGCAGTCTGGGCTGTATTTTCCACAGGCCTGGGGGCTTTGAAGGATTCCACCTCGGTTTTGAGGAGTGTGAAATTTGCATTAGAGAAGTTTTTCACTGTGGTTTTCAGGGCAGAGGGTGGAGTCGGGATGTGAATACCCAGTGAGATTAGTTTATGGTCTGATCTTACCAATGAAGGATACACTTCTGGTCTGGAGCATAGAGTCCCCATGTTGGTGATGATCAGGTCCAGTATGTTTTCCCCTCTTGTGGGAGTGTTAACAAGTTGTTCCATAGCATTTGAGTTTATAAATTCTAGGAACCTTTGGGCTAGATATGCCCTGTTATCACATGTATCCAAAACAGTTTTGATAAATAATCTAAGCAGTGACTATGCCTGTGTAATAACTCAGAATAATATTTAGCAGGGCAAAGGGCCACTCAATAAACCAGTAATATTATGCTAATATACTAAAAGCATAAATACTTATTTAGTTTGTATATGAGCAAAAAAAAGTATAGAAATTAAAAAGCAAAAAGAGAAAGAAAAGCAATAAGAAAAATATTGTCATGACATAAGTTACTTAAAGATTTAGCAAGTGTAAAACAAATTAAAGTCCATTTGCAGTAGATGCTTTGAGAGATTTAGTGGGAACAGCAATCTTTGACTTAGTTTTTTTTTAACATCAGTCCAAGAATGTTTATTAGTAACTCTCTTCAGAGATGCAGATGCCCATTCCATATCTCCAGGTAAGGAAATAATGTTATTGTTTTTAATAAAGGCAGTCACTTCCTCTAGGGCATTACATGATCTCATTTCATTCTGATATAGAATTTTTATTCTGGCAGGAAAGACAAGCTGAGTTTTGATGTTATTCTGCTTTAACAGTTTTACTAATGGCCAAGCTTTTTTCCTCTGTTCCAAAACCCTGGTAGAATAGTCATTATCAAACCTAATTGGGTTTTGATTCAATTTTAATGGACTTTTCCTGCAGGAAGATTTTAGGACCAACTCCTTTTCCAAATAAGACAGACATTTTATGACTATTGATCTGGGAGGAGTAGAGGAGGATGTTGACACTGGCATTCCTAAAGCTCTATGAGCCCTTTCAATACCAAAGGACAGACCCTCCTTTAAATCTAAAATATCTGGAATCCAGGTATTCAGGAAAGAAATGATATCTTCTCCTTCAGCTCTCTCAGGGATGCCAAAAATCCTTATATTTGACCTTCTCTCCCTGTTTTCCAGGTCAACCACTTTATTGAGAAGCCAAATGTTTTGTTTGATGAGAAAATCTTTCTGCCTTTCTTCTTCCTTCAGTCTTCCATCAAGATCATTCAGGGATGCTTCTAAGTGTGTTATTCTGGATTGATGCTGATGTTCCTTGAGATAATCTGTTTGTTTCTGACAATTTTCCTTGAGGTTTTGTAAATTCTTCTTAAAATCATCCATTTTTAGTGAGAGTTCTTGTAGAGCAGATGTCACAAGCTGCATTTATTTTTTTAAAGCATGTCAGAATGAGAAGTCTTCAAAGTGCTCATCTCCACAAATTATATATTCTCCTTTATAATTTGACAGGAAAAAAACATTCCTAAGTTCACCAAAGTTACTGATAATATAGTTTATACTTTCATCTATCAATTCTAAGTATTTTTGCTAAAATAAAACAAGTTATTTCCTGTTTTTTATACTAATTCCGTGGAGCTCTGAAAAACTGCTGTTATCAGTTGGCCAACTTGGCTCTGCCCCCCCCCACCCCCCAATAACATTCCTGATGATTAATAAATAGCACGAAACATAACTTCTGTGGTCCACCTGATTCGCATTTCAGCTGGAGCCTACAGTCAGGTTTTGTGTGCAAAGAATGCGCAAAGGCTACATTCACTACCCTGAACAAAGGAGGTCCAACCACTGATCCGGGTAACAACAGGCCCATAAGTTAGACCAGCCTCATGTGTCAGGCCATGGAAAGAATCATCATGGACATGATAATTGAGGACATTGGTATCCTGCAAATGCTGGTTCCCATCACAGATCAGATTTGTTAAAAGAAGGTCATGCCTATTAAATCTGGTGGATTTTTTGAGAGTGTCACCAAAACATTGTATGAAGGCAAGACTGTGCACACAGGTTATCTCGACCTGACCAAGGCTTTTGATACAATATGTCATTCAGGGATTACAGACAAGATCACTAATTTAGGTATAAATCCTTTTATTCCTCCCTGATAGCCAACTGGCTCAAGATAGGATCCAGGAGGTCAAAATAAGTGAGACCACCTCCACCAAGAGGCCAGTCACTGGCAGAATCACCCAAGGCTAGGTGCTGATCCTTTTTGCCATTTATTTCCCCCAAATTGATGCAAATTCTGAAGGTTTCTAGCTGACTACGTTAGCAGATGATTGCAAGCTGAGGATTATCATTGACTGCACTGCAGACACGAGCATTCTTCAAAAGGTCTATCTTTGACTAACAAATGGTGCCAAAGTCATGATCTTAAAGTCAATTCTGAGAAATGCATAATTATACCCTTTGTAAAGGAATTTATCCCAGCTGATTAACATGCTGATAATACACTGCTAAGAGTCAACCCAGTGTTCAGGGATCTAGGTACACATGCAGATAGTAGTCTTAGCTTCGACCACCATGTGGTCGCAGTGGTGAGGAAATCCTTTTATGTTGTACAATTTGTAAGTAAGGACATGGCATCCAAGTCCAAAGAGGTATTCATCACACTGTACTCCACATTTATCAGACCAATCATAGAGTACAATGCTCCCTTTGGTACGTACTTGACAGGCATAAAGCATGCTATAAACAGAGTGATGTCAGAGGTTCCTTACAAAAAGAATACAAGACATAACAAATCTGCCTTATGCAGAGCTTCTTAAAGCCCTTTCCCTCTACTCACTCTCCTGTAGATTGCTGAGAGGTGATCTATGACTGACTTACAAAGTGCCATAAACCCCACACTTATGAATCTCCTACATATTCATAAGTTGAACAGTACCAGAATATAAGACCTAGAGACCTGAATTTTGTCTGTCATTTAAACAGAACATGCTGGAGAGACATATATGTGTCCCAGAGTCTACCCCTATGGAACAGGCTTCCCATCCAGATGAGGTTGAGTTCATCTATTGCCAAGTTTACATCCAACCTAGACCAATGAATGTGGAATAGGAACTTTACAACAGGCCTAGCAGCCATGTCCCTTATGAACAGAAGTAGATTATAAATGCCTGTTCCTCAATTTCCTCTTTGGATACAAGACATCACTATTTTTTGAGAAAACTTGGCTAGGCTTAGAAGGGCTCCCCAGGTCATTAGCCTAGTAACACTCTCTGAAACTATGCCTCTAAGAAAGGCTGTATGCATTCCCACACATAGCTCAAGCTATGCTGTCAACTATGTGCTTTTTGCAATTGACCTATGACATATTCAATGGCATCAGCAGCTAGTTATTCAAATCCAACAGCATGTAACTTATTTCAGTGTGAAAAAACAGACATCAGTAATATGCAGGAATGGCTCACTCAACAGATGTAAGCTGAGATATTTTTTTTGGGAGTGTTGATGGGTAGTTGATTTTGACCCACTAAGTACTATATTTTCTAGTAAGCATGCACAGTTTCACAATATTTGTTTTCTCTCTCTTATGTTGAGCAACTGTTAGTACACAAGACCATTGCTATACAACGGTGCTGAATTTAAGTCTTGTTTCTAATCCTATGGCAAAGACAGATGGTAATTTGCCTTTGGCTGCATAGTTATGCCATCTATTATGCTACAGATCTTAGAAACAATGCACAAAAGAAAATACTAGTGATATAGGCATGTGAAGACTTTAATCAGGACAACTATGACAGCTTCCAGATTTCACTGTAACCCTGATGTAATGTTCAGACTGTCATCTGTAAGTGTTGAGGCTGCTGGGTGTGGTGATCCACCAGTTATTAGTATATACTGCACAATTCAAATTTCCTTTGTAAGTATCTAATAATGTTGTCACTCATTTTTCACATGTTGTTTCTCACGGCTGCTGTACAAACGGTTCTGCGGTATTAGTATGTCTTCCAGTTATGATTTATTACAGTGGTTCAAATTCCACCTGTTTTACACTGTAGCATTGCATGAAACAATTGTTGCTACACAACTGTGACTTTTTGCAGAGATGTGTTGTGATAAATTCAACTTCACCCAACCTAATCCAAGGGGGTTCTTGCTCTGGTTCCCAAGCTCTACAACTCTCATAGTTATCTTCCTATGAGCCTATCTAAGCTCTCAACAATTTCTATAGCTTCTCTCTAAGCTCTCACCTCCTACAGCTACGTTCACACAGCCCAACCTTGTAAATATTGTAAATAACATTCTACTGTTGATGTGTGTATGTAAAGCATATTTACATTTTCTTAAAAGGTTTGTATGCAAACTGTTTCCACACCTAACCCATATCTGTTTTCCTCAAATGAAACTTTGTGATCCCTACCTTCAAGCTTAATGAATTTGTTAACTATGCATGATATTGAATGCATTTATGAGTAACTATTCTACATAAGATCTTTAATATTAACTATCATTTCTATGTAAATTGTATAATGCATCTTGGAGCTTTTCTCCCCGGGCCTCCACTGAAAATGTGTCAGTTCGTCTGAGTGGACTTCCCCAGTAATCAAATTACAAATAAATAAATAATAAATAAAATAAATAAATATGACCTATAACCTTTGTGCTTGGTTTTAACAATGACCATTTTCCTTCGCACACATACTGCTAATGACCTTCCCCCATATGTATGACTTCTGACAAGAGTTGAAGAGCTTGTTCTTTGGCATCCTTATCTAGTGCATTAGTCATAGGAACTTAGGCAGAGTGCCAGTCTGTACTGATCTCACCTGTGGAATACTGTCATCTCACCTCCCCATTACCCCTGGTTCTCAACCAAGAAATACCCTCCACCCCTCCACCACCAATTATCACCAAAGAAACGGTTGTCCTCTTTAAAGTTAAAACAAGTCTTCAATGGGGACTGATAATATACCAGGCTGCCTCTTAAATAGTTTAAATCAGGACTTATCAAACCCATTAAGATATCTATTTAGTCATAGCCTCCTGTCTGGCTTTGTCATGATAGGGTGGAGGAAGGCAAAAGTCATCCATCTGCATAAAGGGGGACCATCTACTGACCCAGGAAATTACACACCCATAAGTTTGACTGGTCTTGTATGTAAGGCCATGAAAAGTGTAATCATGGACCTGATAAATAATGACATAAGAAACCTCCAAACACTAGACCTGATCTAATTCACGTTTGTCAAGGGCAGGTCATTCCTAATAAATATGGTGGATTTCTTTTGGAAGGTCACTAAGACCATGGATGAGGGTAAAACAGTACAAACCACCTACCTTTGCCTGGTCAAGGCATTTGACACAATTCCCAACTAAGAAATTATAAATAAACTCACAAAAGTTGGCATAAATCCCTATCAGGTTTTATAATAAATAGATTTCCAAATGGCAATGTTGAAAGAGTAATAATCAGAAACAGCAATGAATACTACTACTACTACTACTAATAATAATAATAATAATAACATTATTCTTAATCAGCATATATACTGAATGAGTTTTCAGCTCAGTAAACAGGCAATATTTATTTAAATTGCTTGAGTTGTATGGTTTCCCAGAAAAAAGTATCAGGATGATACAAAATGCATGCATAATGTCATGAGCATTTATTAAGGTTTAACTCTTTATCTACCAGTCTATCAAGACTAATAAAAGAACTAAAGAGGGGTGCTCTCTTACACTGGTAATGTCTGTAATAGCTATTGAGCCCTTTATGGAAAAAAAAAAGATTTATGATCTTCGCTGATGACATTTTGCTGACTTTGAATAACATAAATGACTTTATTCATGAAGTAAATAAAGATATTGACTTCTGAATCTGTGTCTTCTATATCATTTGACAGTATCAAAACAGAAACCATTTTTATAAATCATCAAATTAATTTTTCATGAAAAGTAACTGTATAATTCTAATGGGAATGAAAATAAAATGAAATAGATAAGAAAACAAATGGATTGTAATACATTATAGGTTCATAGGTTCATAGGTTCATAGGTTCATAGGTTCATACTAGGCTATCTGCCCTAGGGCATTTATAAGCCTAGCCAGAATGTGTTTGGCTTTCGCCACCCATTTTAAATTTATTCTGCTATGCCCTTTTTCGAGGTTAGTATACTGTGCCTCTGTCTAACAGTGACACAGAAGTGACACCCGGGGTAAACCTACGATCTCCCATCCACTCATCAAGATTCCTCTTGAAGAGAGTCAATGAGGGACTCTGCCCAACCTGGACGGGGATTTTATTCCAGAGTGAAGGGAGCCTCTGTGTTATGAATCTGTCCCTCCAACATGTCCTATTTATTTCAGTGCTGAGGTTCAAGTCTCTCAAGCATGTAGCTCGATGGGATTTGGATTTTCTGAGGTGCAGCATGTCCATTAATTCTGGGTTGGACATGGCTTTATACGTCAGGCACAGATCGCCTCTGAACAGGTGGTATGCCACTGAGTAGAGCTGGAGTTTCTTTAACCGGGCAGCATATGGCATCTGTTTGGGCCCTTTGATCCTCTTGGTGAGGTACTTTTGAGGTCTTTCCAGTTGCTGCAGGTGTCTGGTAAGGTACATCCCAAAAGGGGCATTGTACTCAACTATGGGCCTGATGAGGGATGAGTAAAGAGGCACGATGACCTCCCCTGATCTAGATGTGAATCCCTTCATGATTAGGTGGGCTATATAAAATGTTTTTCTAACCACTTTGGCCACGTGGTTGTCAAATGAGAGATTGCTATCAACTTGGGTCCCCCGGTCCCTAATTACTTCTTCTGTACTTAATGCATTACCACCTATGTGGTAATTTGTGGGCACTTTGTTTTTGCCAAAGGGAATGACTATACACTTTTTGGCATTTAGCTTGAAGCCATGGCTCTGGCACCAGTTGTCTGTTTCTATGAGGCCCTTTTGGAGGATGCTTGTGTCGGCTGGAGAGTTGATTATGGTGCCCAGTTTGCAGTTATCTGTGAACTTGGTCAGCCACAGTCCTTCCGTGTTGACCTGTACCTCCGAGAAATATATACCGAACAAGAGAGGTCCCAGGACTGAGACTTGTGGGACACCACTTGTGACTGGTTTGGAGTCTGACATGGCTCCAGCAATTCTAACCATGTGGGTTCTGTCCTTGAGCCAGTTTGCAATCCATTTAGTGATATAGGGGTTTATAGTTAAGCTGGTGAACTTGTCTATAATGCCCGAGTGGGGTATTGTATCGAAGGCTTTTGCGAGGTCCAGGTAGGCTGTGTGGGCCACCTTCCCCTCGTCAATGACCTTGGTGACTGTTTCAAAAAAATCAACCAGGTTTAAGAGGCAGGATCTGCCCTTAACAAAGCCGAACTGGGTAGGATCCAGTGTCTGCAGGTCCTCAATATCTTTATTTATGATTACTGCAATAATAATAATAACTTTCAAAAAACTGAATGCAGAAATTTCATAGATAATTCAAAAGTGAAATAAGAACTTCTCATTTGGGGACTGATAATATACCAGAGCAATTTGGACTCATAAATAATACCTACTCAAAGTCTTACATATATCTATATCTATATCTATATCTATATCTATATCTATATCTATATCTATATCTATATCTATCTATATCTATATCTATATCTATATCTATATATCTATATCTATATCTATATCTATCTGTATTTATATCTCTATCTATGGGCCAGATTCACTAAAGCCTACACTAAGTGTTAAGCTAAGTGTACACTGTGTACACAACATGCATTCAATAAAATTCTGAGCACGATTCTTTGTGAATTTCTAGTCACTCAGAAAGATTACACTAAGTGTACATGTAGTCTACACTTTATGGTAACCTTTGTGAATCTCTGCCAATATTTAAAGCTGCAAGAATATCAGTAAAAAAATGAAAATTAGGAAGAAGAAGGTGTGAGTTATGTCTGTGTTGTCTGTTCAATCAGAACAGTGTACACTTAATGTACATTTAGTGTAGGTGTTATTGAATCCCATCCCAGCTTACATCAATATCCACCTATTTACAGATAGATATAGATGTTGGGCAAGATCCACGAATGCCTACACTTAGTCCTGCTATTGTGTGCATGTTGAGCACATGATAGCATGCTATTTGGTATGCATGTATTTCTACAGAGCCTCAAAGCAAGGGTATTAAGCACAATTTGCTAATGAAGGCATAAGCAGCTGAGTTACATACTAATTAAGCAATGCAACATGGTAAAGCTATTCATGAATGCATAAAGTTAGCATGTGCACTAAGTGCTCCTTTTTGCCCTGA
Source organism: Protopterus annectens (assembly GCF_019279795.1). Lineage (NCBI taxonomy): Eukaryota > Metazoa > Chordata > Ceratodontiformes > Protopteridae > Protopterus > Protopterus annectens. Next base: position 982,492,775 of record NC_056731.1, read on the forward strand.
AATCCAATAATCTTTGGACTACAGGTGCAATAACAGTTAGAAAAAGAATGCTATGGGTTACTACTGTGATTATTAACTTGTATGTGAAACGGGCTTTAATTCAAAGTGCTGCTGCTGCTGCTGCCAGACCTCAGCTGAGGAGAAAGGTGTTTAGACTCCATTTGAGTTATGGACTGCATGACACAGAAATTGTAGAGTGAGACATGGTAGACAGGAAAACACTAGATTAAATTTGCGAACTGTGCCACCCTCATCTAATGCTCCTGGGAAATTGTGGAGAATCCAACGGAGTAGAAACAAAGTTATACATACATTTTATATATATATATCTATATATATATATATATATATATATATATATATATATATATATACATATATATATATATATATATATATATATATATATATATACATACATACATATTTATACACATACATATTTATACACACACATATTTATACACACACACACACACACACACACACACACACACACACACACATATATATATATGTGTGTGTGTGTGTGTGTGTGTGTGTGTGTGTGTGTGTGTGTGTGTGTGTGTGTGTGTATAAATGGGTTCCATTCATAATTTCAAAATACTGAAATCACGAATTTCAGTATTTCAAAATTATAACACCGAAGCCTTGAAATCCTGAAATACCAGAAACGCGAAATTCAAAATCCCAAAGTACGGAGATTTTGAATTAGCATTTCTGGTGTTGCTGTGTGTGAATTGTTATGTATTAGTTCAGGTATATATGTATGTGTAAGTGTGTTGGTTTGGGGCTTTAATGTATGTCACAATCATACCTCTGATTTTTGAATAAGTACAGACATATCCTTCAACTGCATTGACATTGTTGACAATTTGCAATCAGATTCAGTTACAGGTGGACTTGTTGTCACCTCTGCCTCTGTCTTAGAGGAATGAACCATGTTACTGTAGGGCCTGGATGATAAATTCATTCTCTGCATCTGTGTATGGTAGTTTACGGGGTCCACAGATTTTGAGTGCCACAGCTCTGTATGAGATGAAACAAAAAAAAAAAAAACAAGAAGAGAAACTAAGCAAGAAATATATATGAATGTATGCAGCCATCACACACAAAATAATTTAAAAATTAAGGCTCCCTTTGAGTACAAATAAGTTAATACAGAACTCACCCCAAGAAAAAAAAATAAAACCAATGCTGAAAGTCTATAAGATGGACAACAGTTGTACAACTCTGCAATACATTGCAACTTTTCAATTAAAAATGGATACAAATTTCTTTGAAATTCTATTTGTGTTAAGGGTAGGCAGATATATATATATATATATATATATATATATATATATATATATATATATATATATATATATATTATTGAGAAGTGTTATGTGCTTATGGCTTGCAGGTGTGATTGATTAATCTGACTGCAGCAACAATAAATGTTTCATAGGGGCGGAGCCTCGATGGCACTCTGAAAGCAGCACTTTTTAGAGCTCCTTAAAACTACTTTTAATAACAGGAAATTATTATTTTTTTTATTTTGGGAAAAACAGTTACTTATTGTTTCTTAGTATTTTTATTACTAGTATTTCAATTTTGGAATATTTTCTTCAAGAATTTCCTGTCAGAAATCTCTGGAGTTTTTAAAGCTGATTTTGGAAGATGAGTGGCTCAAAGAACTCACATGTAGAATCTAATCTGAGGAAAGAAATTCAATTGATATCTTCAACTTTACAAGAACTATCTATTAAAATGGACAGTTTTAAAGACAACTTAGAAAACCAGAGAGAAAGTTGTCATACTCAAACTGCACCTTTTAAAGAACTTCTCCAGCAACAGCAAGTCAAAATATTAAACATTGAAGAGTCCTTATCTGATATAGACGGAAGGCTCAAACAGGAGGAAACCCAGGGTGATTTTCTTCAGCAACAAAATAATTTAAAGATAACTTAGAAAACCTGAGAGAAAGTTGTCATACTCAAACTGCACATTTTAAAGAACTTCTCCAGCAACAGCAAGTCAAAATATTAAACACTGAAGAGTCCTTATCTGAATATTTTCTTCAAGAATTTCCTGTCAGAAATCTCTGGAGTTTTTAAAGCTGATTTTGGAAGATGAGTGGCTCAAAGAACTCACATGTAGAATCTAATCTGAGGAAAGAAATTCAATTGATATCTTCAACTTTACAAGAACTATCTATTAAAATGGACAGTTTTAAAGACAACTTAGAAAACCAGAGAGAAAGTTGTCATACTCAAACTGCACCTTTTAAAGAACCTCTCCAGCAACAGCAAGTCAAAATATTAAACATTGAAGACTCCTTATCTGATATAGACGGAAGGCTCAAACAGGAGGAAACCCAGGGTGATTTTCTTCAGCAACAAAATAATTTAAAGATAACTTAGAAAACCTGAGAGAAAGTTGTCATACTCAAACTGCACCTTTTAAAGAACTTCTCCAGCAACAGCAAGTCAAAATATTAAACACTGAAGAGTCCTTATCTGAATATTTTCTTCAAGAATTTCCTGTCAGAAATCTCTGGAGTTTTTAAAGCTGATTTTGGAAGATGAGTGGCTCAAAGAACTCACATGTAGAATCTAATCTGAGGAAAGAAATTCAATTGATATCTTCAACTTTACAAGAACTATCTATTAAAATGGACAGTTTTAAAGACAACTTAGAAAACCAGAGAGAAAGTTGTCATACTCAAACTGCACCCTTTTAAAGAAGTTCTCCAGCAACAGCAAGTCAAAATATTAAACATTGAACAGTCCTTATCTGATATAGATGGAAGGCTCAAACAGGAGGAAACCCAGGGTGATTTTCTTCAGCAACAAAATAAATGGCTTATTAACAAACTGGACAATATGGAAAACAGAGAAAGAAGGACTAATGTGAGAATCTTTGGTTTACCGGAAAAATTTGAAGGAGATGACATAATTTCTTTCCTTAATTCATGGTTACCTGACATCCTTGAACTGAAAGAAGGTTTCTCTTATGGTATAGAAAGAGCCCATTGAACCATTGGGAAACCCATTCCTACATATTCAATATCCTCACCCAGGTCAGTTGTGGTTAAATTTCTCTCTTATCTGGATAAAGAGCTTGTTCTGAAATGTGCTTGGAGAAAGTCCCCTCTGAAGTATAAGCAAAATCTAATTAGATTTGACAATGACTTTTCCTCCAGAGTCTTAGAAATGAGAAAGAAAGCCTGGCCACTGGGAAAGTTACTCAAAAAAATAAAATAAAAGCACAACTAGCATATCCTGTAAAAATAAGGATTTTCACTTCAAATGAAACAAGGACATTTAATGACATTGAAGAAGCAATAGCTTTCATAAAAAAACAATAATTTGTTCACAGTTCCGGAAGAAATGGACTGGTCTCTTACTACAACATTAAAAAGATCCCCTGAGAAAAATAATTGGATTGATGTAAAAAAAAAAGCAAATAACTGACTCAAAAAGTATTCCTTCTACTGCTTCTCTCAAAGAATCAATTAAAACTAAAAATTCAAGCTAAAGGTAACAAATATATATTTGTCTACTTATATTTCAAGCTACTCACAAAATATCTGCCAGTAATATGAATACTCCATTCACATACAATAGACTTAATGATTGCTTTATTGTGTGATGGTGAAGTATAAAAATGAAGGTTGGGGAGGAAATATTTAATATTAATGTAATGTACTACAAATACTGACTGTACAGAAGTGTTTAAATCTAATAGGCAAGGATCGTTATTGGCATGCAGGTTTTAAATATGTTTGACTCATTTTAATCATTTGCAATGAAACATGGATTAATTCAACCTAGATAATGAATAGATCATGTTGAATTATTTGTCAAATATTGTTATAGATTTCACTTAAAGGTTCTGCTTCTCACAGAAAAGTGAAGAGAAGCTTTTGTTACACGAGACATGTAGGGAAGCTTCACTGCTTAGTCCGCAAGCTCCCTCAGTGTACTATGCGCACTATCATAAAGGCAGAATGCTCGTTTGTTAAAGTAAAGTGCCAAAACATAATAAACACAACACACTATATCGATGTTAAGTCATTATACTTTCTAATTTAATATACGTATTAGGAACCCAGTTTTAAGTCATCACAAAGTGTTTGTTTGAACATCTACCTTCCATCTTAAAGATGTGCAACTTAACCCCTTTAACACAAGTGTTGTATTAGCAAATCCATTCTTTGTTTAGTTGTCAAATAATTTTATATCCAGTGAAAAAACAAACATAAAGTACTGAAGTCCGGATTATCTTACTACTGGAGATGATGTTGACGCAACCACACGATTCTAGTGTGTAATCACATTATGCTTCCTTTTGGCTTTAAAGCGAGAGTACTTCTGTAAAGAGGATAACTACTTAATATATATACACTATGAAAGAATGGATGGAAAGAAGGTATTACGAGGCATGAATATATTATAGCTTATTGTTACATATTATAAAACAAAAATAAAGGAATACATTTATACAGATAATAGTGGAATATTCAGCATTAGACCCATGGTTAGATACTTTGAAGTTCTCCATGAATCTGCATTATTTAGTTAATAAATAAATAAAGAAGAGAAATGACTCAAGAAGTATGCATGTCACCATATTCAATGAAGTATCAAAGGAAATTTTGGTATGCTTAGAAACAGTTACTTGACTAGATGAGGAAAGAATATGTAAGACATAATCTGATACTGGGTCTTTACAAGCTTGCAATAAGACAAATCTCATATTTATTGTATTGAACTATAGCTTATTATAATAGACATAGAGTGCAAACAGTGAATAGCTTGCAAAATGTTATTATTTCAGACAACCACGTCTAACCTACAAGAATGCATTATTAATGGAATGTTTCTGCTGAAAAATGAATGGTTGTAAAGGCACTTGCACTATGAAACTAGCTAAATGAATATTTCATCTGTTTATCATTGTCATAATCTAACTTACAGTTACTATTAATTTTTGGTCATTGAAATGCAATTCTAAATTGAGTTGTTTCTTAGAATTGATATTATACAAATGTAAAATAGAAATTTAAGACCGTACTCAACACATGCCATAGAATTTTTAAGGCTATTAGTAATTTAATAACAAACAAACTTTCTATTGAAATTTAAGGTTACGTAACAAACATGAAATAGAGCCCTGCATGTGTAATTGTTGTATAGCATAGCCTTGAGCAGCACTGTCTATGCTTTGGAATTCATATATATGCAGAACTTGTAGTTCACAAATTTAAACTAATCCATATCAGTGATGACAGGTGTTGGAAATTGTTTAATTCTCTGAGTTTTAAATTGTTACTAGTGTAAACAAATTGCACAACACTGACTAAATATGCTCTATAAGGCAGTTATGAAATTAACTGGTCATTATATAGATACTCATATAAGATGCATAGGAAATGGATTATCGAACACATTACATGATAATTTACTTTTGTTATATAAATACTTTATTAAAAAGGAATTATACCTGAATCAACGCACATGATGTAATAAATGATAAAACTTAAATGCTTGAAATATACACCAGGTTATTCTACAGTAAGCACATCTCTAAATAACTTTGATTGAATTAATCACATATGTTTGACTTGATCAATTGCAACTACCAGAATAATATGCAAAGGAGCCTCTAATTTTTCATTAATGTTTGGATCAATTTCTGCAACGAAGGTTAATCTGTCTGAGCTTCTTAGTTCACTCAGATTGGGAATGTTATACATTCCATGTTTGTTAAAAGATTATTTTAAATATTTGTTTATACGCATGTATAAGGCCTACTATTATATATTTGTTGATTTTTTCTTCTGGACTCATTCAATTTTTATTTTATATAGTTTAAAAGGAAGTAACAGCCTCACCACTGAATTCAATGCATATATGGAGATTATACAACAAAAAAATGATAAAATATATAGTCATCATTTCAGTCAAAACTCTTTAAGTACAAATTAGTGAGATGGACACAGTATTACTCTCATAAAATGTAAATGGTTTAAATAATCCTAGGAAAAGATCTAACTTACTTAAATACCTAAAAATGAATAAAGCACAAGTGTTTTTTCTACACGAAACTCACTTTAAAGCTAATGATAATTTCACTTGGAACCCAAGTGACTTCTTAAAGCTATTTAATTCATCATATAGTAAAAGAAAACAGGGGAGTATTAATACTATGGAAGAAAAATATTATTAATCTGCAAGTTTTATTTAACTATGAATATAAAGAGGGCCTTTTATCAATAGTAATAGTAAGATATAGTAATAGAATCTGTACATTGGTGAACTTGTATTGATTTCTGGGTATGGGTATAGGAACTATTAAAACAACACATAGAACTTATTAACAAAACATCTAAAGGTAACATAATTTTGGGAGGTGATTTTAACTGTATCTTAGATAGCCAGGAGACTACCAACAAAAGACCGTTTTGTATCACATCTACAGGGAGAACTCTTAAAAAATGGATAGATAACTTGCAGTTATTAGACTCATTTAGTCTTAAGAATGAAAGTTCATTACTATTCTCCCATAGTGACTATAGATTTAACACTCAAACAAGAATTGATAAAATATATAAATCTCATGATTTAAAAATGAAAATATCACATTTTTCCATAATCCCATGTCCCCTGTCTGACCATAACTAGCTTATTCTTAGAATTCAAACGGATTTCAAAAGATTGATAATAACCAAGAGAATTTCAGCATATTTTACTAAATTAAAAGAGTTTCAGCCATAGTTAGATTTGGAAATAAATTATTTATTGGATACAAACTATACTAGTGATATAAATATAGTTATTTTATGGGATTCTCTAAAGACATATCTTTATGGCAAAATTATTTCTTGGTGTAATAATAAAGTGAAAGAATTGGAATCAGAGCTAACTAACATTCAAAAACAAATCAGAGAAACTGACCTAAAGGTTTTAGAAGACCCTGTTGTAAAAAAAAAAGGAGAATGAAAAATTAAATAAAACATATAATGATATCTTATTGCATAAAACCAATTTGGCCTTAGAAAAATTAAAATTAAATTCTTATTCAATCTCTCCCAAATATATGCATAATTTAGCTATGAGATTAAAAAGATCTTCCAATGCAAATAATATTACAAACATAATTCATGAAGGGGATAACAAAAAAAAGTTTCAGATATAAGTGGCATTTTGGATGCTTTTAAATTTTATTTCACAAAACATTATAACAATAATGACCCACTTCATAACAATACAAACATATGCCTAGATAACTTAAACTTAAATAAAATACCAGAGAGCATAAATATGAATATTCAAAAACAAATTACGATAGAAGAAATTAATGAGAAAATTAAAAGAGGTAAAAATAACAAAGCCCCAGGCATAGATGGAATCATTATGGAAATTTATAAACTATTCCCATCATCTGTCATAACAATACTACAAAAGGCACTAAACTAAACATATTCACAATGCACAATTCCACCATCATGAAGATACTCATTGATTACACCTATTTTAAAGGAAAATAAAAATCCCACTTCATGTAGCTCATATAGACCTGTTTCACTCATTAATAATAACTACAACATTCTTATGTCTATTCTCGTCAATAGGATCAGAAAATCTCTAACTAAAGTCATTAGTTATGACCAAACAGGGTTTATTTATAACAGACACACCCATGATAACATACATAGAATCTTAACCACTATAGATATTTTAAATAAAGACAAAGCTGAATCACTAATAGTCACATTAGATATTGAAAAAAACATTTGATTCATTAAATTGGAATTACCTATTCAAAGTTTTACAAATTTATAATTTTCCTACCAAATTCATCACTTTAATAAAGAATATATATAGAGACAACATGAAATATGTAAAATTAGGCCCATTCACATCGGAAGCAATTAAAATTACTAAGGGTACCAAACAAGGATGCCCCATGTCTACAATATTGTTTGCCCTAGCAATTGAACTTTTTCCCTGAGATTCGTTCAAATCCCAAAATTAAAGGCATTAACATTTATAATAAATTTAACTCTAAAATAATGTTATTTGCTGATGATATTTTACTTACCTTGTCAAACTCAGATGAGTCTCTGTGAATTAAACTCTATTGCTGAGAAATTTCATCAGATCTCAGGTCTAAAAATGAATGCTTATAAATCGAATCACTTACTATTAAATAATAAAAATAAATCAAATATTAACATAAATCAAATACTTAGTAAACAAGTTTCCTCTTTAGATTATTTAGGGATTGTTTTATGCAAAAACTTAGAATTAACTTTATCTACAAATTACAACAATATTTTGAATACCCTAAAAAATCATCAATAGGAAAATGGAATAAGCTGTATTTAACCTTTGAAGATAGATTACAGTTAATAAAAATGGTCATTCTCCCAAAGGTAAACTACATTACACAAGCTATCCCCATAATTCCTAACAAAAAAAATCTTAAAAGATTTAAATAGAATCATTATAAGTTTCCTTTGGTACCCCACCCCCAAAAAAAAAAAAAACCAGAATAGTTTATCTGAACCATATTAGGCACCGGGAGATGGGAGGTATTAACTTTACTGATTTAGAAACTTATATCAAAGCCTCCATTTTCAAAGTGATAGTAAATTGGATAGATCCAACATTTTCCTCAGCATGGAAAACATTGCATACTATTATTTTTCAAGAGGAATGTAAATTAGCAAAAAATATACAACTAAATGATCATAATAATAAGCTCTGGTGCTTTATTTGTGTTAACTTGCAATACAACTACACCAAACCTACTAATCTAAATTATATAAATTACATTTACAATACTTTTCAGAGTTTTGTAAATAATAACATTGATATCAAATTATGGTTCCAGTTATTAACTCCATTAAAAATTACAAAAAAAACTTTTTCAACAACATTCCTACAGATAGTCTTAACTCATGGAAGAGAAACAACTTCATATGTTGGTATCAATGTATGGAAAATCTAATAGTCTCAGATATGATTCAATTAATTAGCATATTTAATTTATCAAGCACTGACTGGCTAGCTCTCAATACAATAATAACTTATGCAAAAGATTTATGTAGAACAATATATAATTCCTCATTTAGTTCCATGCCCAATTTATATTTCATTTATATGGAATAATATATGGAGACTTTACTTGGGCACATTTAATTTCAAACTTATATAAAATTATCATCAACTATAAAACAAAAGCTAATCAGAAATTTTGGAATTTCTTTACTAAAGATTATACACTAATGTTATCAAATGAGACCAACAAAGATATATTATATTCTATAAAGTTAACCTCAAATATACAATGTTGGAAAATCTTTTCATGGAAGCACCTTCACAGAGCCTTTTACACTCCAAGTAAAATAGCTACATTTAATAACATGAATGAAACATTATGTTGGAGGTGTTCATTAAAATGTAATGCAGATTGGTCTCATATTATGTAAGAATTTTCTTATATAAAGAAATGTTGGGAAGACATTGGTGAATTTTTGCAAGCCATTTATACTGATTGTTTTATTTTGTCAAAGTTATTAATTCTCCTGAATATATATGAAGCCACTGCAATGAAAAGGAAAGACCAGTATCTTCTATGGACTATAATGGCAGTATCAAAAAAATGTATCACAAGGAAATGAAACTCAGCTATCAGTCCAAAATTTTCAAGGATTTTCTAACTCTATCGAAAGAAGTAGCTTTGTTAGAAATCAAAGTTAAGAAAATGAGAATCTTTCCTAGGAAATGGACCAACAATCCTTTGGAGAAAGTTCTTTCCCTAATTGAGACACTCAAGATGGTCACAAATTAACCTACATAAGAAGAGAAGTCACAAGGAATCATCATTTATTTGTCCAACTGTTTGTTTAAGAATGTATAGCATCTGTATATGCAATAATGATTTGCACTTCTTATATACAAATGGCTTGAGGCCTATCTACATTTGTAAATAGTTACTTAACTTAAATATCTGATTTACAAAATCCATTAACTATTGTTTGTAAAAAATTATTTCAATAAAATTATTTGAACAAAAAAAAAATGTTTCATACTCATTCCTTTTTGGTGTACACTTACTGAGAGTTTGTCACAGAAAAGAGATTTACTCAAAAGTCTGGGATTTCACATACTGACTTAAGAAAGAATCATTCATAGTGGATTTATGAAGTGATTATGACTAAACTGTTATGCCAAACTGTTGTGCCACTGAGTAAACATTTGTCTGCAGTTCTAAGGAAGTACATTACTTAATGAAATGTATATCAAAAGCAATACAAATGAGATTGCATTCGCATGATAGAAGAATAGATAAGGGAATGACACTCACAAAATAAAGAGAAGAAAACAACTGCAGTGGTGTAAATACTTGGTTAACAATGTGGGAAGAAATATGTGCTTAACTGTTGCCAATATTCCATTAATCCACATATCTATTGTCAAATTACAAAGGAAAATGTTAAGAACTTGGTTCTGTTGTACCTTTAATGTGAAATGATACAATGTCATCTTGAGTATATGTAATCTACTTTTTCTTCTTCCCGATAAATGTCTATGCCTGTAGCAAAGAGAGAAAATAATCTCAAGTGTGTTGTTATTGTCATGGTGTGTCATGGTGTGATGGTTCATGTCCAAAGAGGGTGCTGTTTTTGTGAATGTAATGATGTTTATGGAGCATATTTTCATTTTACAAAACAACAATGTAGAGGAAATATCAGAAATAAACATTTTAAATGCTTGTTTCATAATGTTTCCCATTTTTTCTCTTGTTCATCGTTTGCACAGAGTTTGGCATTGCACATGTTTAGCTGTCAAGAGGTCACTAGCAGTGAACCACGTCTCACTTACTAAGGTAAAAACTCATAACTTCAATTTAGAATGCCATCAGTAATGCAATTGAGACTGATGGCTGTGCACTGCCATCAGCACTATGGACAGTGCTAAGTGAAGAAATTTCATCTGTTAGCTAGCTATCTCTGTGGCACACGGTGTATGTGAAGTGGTTGTAGAGAAAGTGAACACATAATGCAGGGTTTGAATTCAGTTTCTGGATAACTATTTAGTTGGGTACACAATAATTATAGACACACAATGCTGTATGTGAAATGAGTAGGTTAAAATATGTGAGATGTCTGCTAAATGTGTCACCTGTAGTCCATGTGAATTGCTGTTACAAATGTGTTATTGTTGGAAACCCACCTCTTCTCATTATTAATAACACAGTGTGAGCTGTATGATGTAACATATCACATTTTGTAAAGTCTGATAAGAGAAAAGCAGTAACATGAGTAATTTGAACATATTTTTCAGTAGTAGGGCAGTGTCAGTGATGCAACTGATAGCACACTCATGTTTGATGCAGAAGGTTGTTGGTTCTGTTCTCACACCAGATGGATGGATTGTTGGATGTGTCATACTTTGGGTGAGATGTTAAACTGAAGCCCATTCTGTCTGAGTTGGTAGTACCTCAGGTGGATGTAAAAAATCCCATGGCAACAATCAAAAAGAGATGGGGTCCTTTATTTATATATAAAAAATAACATATTTGCATATTTACATTTTTTTACAATTACACACATACATAGACAAATATATTTAAACACATTCATAATTTCCTAACAATCATACTGCTGCTTAATCCTTATTAGCCCCACTCCTTTTTCCATAACCACAATCTGATTTTACTTAATATTGTTGCTAAAATTCATTTACCATAAAAAAATAATTTCCTTTATTCTTTTATTGAATATAAACCAAAATTACTTTTTTATCCATTTTAACATATTCTTTACTTCTTTTCTTATAATATCATATTTAATCATATCCATGTTTATGTCATCCAATTCTTTTATACCTTTGAAAAAAAAATCTTCTTTATCTGGTTTCTGCATGTTTTTACTCTTTTACATTTCAAAAACATATGTTCAGTAGTTATTCTGATTGCAAGTATAAACATATTCTAACACTTTATTTTATAAGGCATATTTCCTTTTAATAGTAATTTATATATTACCAGTCTCCACAAAAAATATGTATATTGAAATTCTATATTCTTATAACACAATTTGTTTCTTAAGTTTCATCATTTGTTAGATTTTCCCATGGTTTTGCATACTAATGTTTAGTGTTAGTAACATTTGATGTTCAATCACAGTTTACAATCATACCCAATGAAAAGGGGTTCAATATATACATCAGTACATTTCTACACACAGTGAGTTGTCACCAATACAAACAGATTTAGTCACTTACTTCCTGGAATTGGTTTTGGAAAACAATTTATTCATATTTAATGAAAAATTGTTTATACAAAGGGAAGGTGTGGCCATGGGGACCCCATGCACCAATAGCTATGCAAATATGTTTTTAGCGCATTGGGAAAAAAACACACTCTTCAATTTAGAAGAATTCAAAACACATGTAATTTTTTATCGACATTTCGTCAATGACCTCTTCGTGTTATGGAGAGGCAGTTACAATGAACTAGACACATTTTATAACAAAATAAACAAGTTAACAGAATGTTTAAAGTTCACAATGAATAGATCTATGCATAGAATTGAATATCTAGATCTTTACATAGAAAAGTTGAATAATGGCCTGAGTAATGCAGGAATCTTTCGTAAATCAAGCTACCTTAACTCTCTATTACTAAGATCTAGTATGCACCCCAGGTATATTTTTAAAAACCTGATTAGAGGGTAAGGAATGAGAACATCGAGGTTGAATAGATTAGATTAATGTTTTGACAAGGAATTGAGTGACTTGAAAAGTAAACTTTTAGATAGAGGGTATACACAGGAGGAGATCTCAAGTAATTTACTTGATATCTCTACCTTACGAGAGAAAGTAGCAGTTCCATACTTTGGCCCAGCATCAGATAAAATTTTTATTGAAGTACCTGGTAAACCAACTATTACTAAGATCCCGATGTATTAAACATCAGATAATTATAAGTTAATAGAAATATTCAATAAGAACTGGTCTATTTTACAGGTAGACCCAAAAATTAAAAAGTTAGTGGGTGAATGACCATACTTTCTGTACAAGGACAAGAAAAATCTTAAGAGACTTTTGTGTTATCAACAAAGCAGAAATGATAATGAAGAAGAATACTTCACTAATCCATGTGGGAATTGTAATTTCTGTAAATATATTGATACTTCTATAATATTCTTACATCCTGATTCACAGAAAGAATTTAGTATAAAGGCCAAAGCAACATGTAAGACCTGCAATTTAGTGTATTTAGCAGAATGTCAGACCTGTCATTCCTTTTATGTCGGGAAGACAAATAGACAGTTTATAGATAGAATAAGAGAACATACATATCACATCAGGAAGGGCTCGGAACATAACGCACTAATCAAACATGTCTCACGACTAGGAGATACACATACATTCACCTTCAGAGCATTGGAGGTAATTCCTACTAGTATACAACAAGGAGACATTAAGAATCATACAGAATATAGAGAATAACTGGATAATTATATTGAGAGCTGACAGAGGCAGTGGTTTAAATGAAAGGGCCACAATTAAACCTCTGTTAAACTAGCGTAGAAATATCAAATGAAAGCCAGTTGGCCATTATAAAGCCTATGACATACTTGAATTTGTCATTCTGAACAAAGTATCTATCTAGACATACTGCTATATATGTACTTTATATGTATAATGTTGCTGCAAAAGATCTATAGAACAATAAACATGGAAATAATACCCATGAGCTTAATATATCTGTAAGCGTATTTGCTGCAATAGGCATAAGATAGACATGAGAATAACATTTATGCGACTATTTAATATACAAGTATTTTTGTCTTAAGTCACCTCATACGCATTTCCATAAATATGTGATATATCTATATATACGAAGGTTAGCAATATTCATTTTTTCCATAAGATTGAGTTATAGAAAAATGTGAATAGTTTCTATGGCATATTTTAATATATAAATATCTTTGTTTTAAGTTATTTCATAAATATTTTTACAAGTATGTATTATAGATGTGAAGGCTAAGGCGATCTAATTTGCCTCCCATAAAGTTGAGCTATAAGAAAAAAGTGACAATAATGTTTTAATTTTGATACAAGTGTGTTGAAAATAATCAAGAAGCTCCTTCATAACAATATAACTTTAAGAACAAAGTGATGCAATAATTGTGATTGGTTGAAATTCATTTGAATTCCTATATATAAAGGAAACTTATTAGCATACAACTGTTTTTGATCTGAAGAAGCTTTTTAGCGAAAGCGCTTATGATTTGTGCAACAATAAATTTTATTGATTTTTATATACAATGAGACTTTGCCTGGTTGCTTCGCCCACAACTTCACTTTTCTACTAATGTTTTAGCCTTACACTCATGCCATACTTTTCTTTCTTTTTCTGAATCGTCAGTTTTTATTTTCCACAAAAATATTTTATATGGTAACATTTGTTTTCTTCATTTATACTCTTTTTTTAGTCTTTTACTCTTTTTTACCATACCCCAGAATTTATCATACTTATATTTATACAGCTTTGCTACTAATTCCTCATTGTTTTCATTTATCCACTTTAGTACTTTGTACAAATTTAGTGAAGCAGCATACACTACTGGGTTAATTAAGCCTAAACTTTTTTTCCTCATTTACATACAGAACTCCTCTTTTTACTGGATTTAGAGCCCTATATAAATGGAAAATATATATGTATTTGCAATAATTCTTGTTCAAATTCTGTTGGCAATATAAATACACCTGTTTTCCCATCAGTACTGAACTTGCCAAATAAACATGTTTTTTTCTGAATAATTTTGTATATATTCTCCAGAAAAGACAGACTGTTTTGTTTTTTTCTATTGTTTTTTCCACTGAATTCTACTGACGTCTTTATTCCCAAATGTTATACCTAACACAGAAGTTTAATTCATTGTAAAATATATACGCGCTATTGTTACTGCAAATGACTTCTTTTATCCAAACTTTGCTTTTTACAGGTATTATGACATCATCAGCATATGTTAGCAGGACTGGAATTCTTAATCTTTTGGTGTTATATACTGTGCCTCTTTCATTGTATAATTTATTTTACATACTCTCACATTCATAACTAATGTAAAAAGTATACAACTCATTGGGCCTCCCTATCTTACACCACTCTTCATATGCACCTCTTGGCTTAACCAGCAATTTACAAGTATTTTTCTTTATATACATCAGTGGATAGTAATAATAATTTCCTAACATTTTCACTTTTATTTATATTCCTTCATTTTTACCAGTAACATTTCATGTCCAATTGAATATATATATATATATATATATATATATATATATATATATATATATATATATATATATATATATTCAATTGGATATGAAATGTTACTGGTAATAATGAAGGAATATAAATATAAGTGAGAATATATATATATATATATATATATATATATATATATATATATATATATATAGTTTACCTTTATATTATTGAAAATCAAAATATCGATCATCCTGTTCTGTGAAACAAAAGGATGAATTATGAATTTGCTGATTTTCGAACTACAATGTCAAACACACAATGTAATGCAGGGAGACATGCCCCCCTGTGCCCCTCACAACCCCCTACTTTAATATAGTAACTCTAGGATCGCACTACATTGGGGAAAGGGTCCATTTCCCAAGCCCCGCTATAGTGGACGCCACACCCAAAATATCGAATCTGCACTGAGCGAATGCACAGTGACATTCACTCATTTTTTTCAACTTTTCGGAACTTTGAAAAAGTCCTTTCGACCTTATGGAGTTCTCTCATGTGCAGTACGCACATGTAAAGGTAAACCTATATATATATATATATATATATATATATATATATATATATATATATATATATCTTCCATAATATATTTCAGTTTTGTTTCAAATCATTTTTATGTTATTTTCATAAAGCTCTTATAAGCATTTACATGCAATACTATTGAACTATACTTTTTTAATTGTCTTCAGTCTTCCTTCTTTCATATGAATTTAAGATTCCACTACAGAATTCTTTATATATAAAACCTTAATTTAGCCATTCATTTAAAAATCTTAATGTGTATGTGTGTGTGTGTGTGTGTGTGTGTGTGTGTGTGTGTGTGTGTGTGTGTGTGTGTGTGTGGTTTGCCAGCCCATAATGCTGTATACATTTCATACCCCGTTCCAACTGGTGTTGCAGTTGCATATATTTACTTGCCCTAATACTTTGTCTAGCTCATATAAAGAAAGCTCCTTTTCCAACTCAGTCTTATTTTCTGTAAACTTTTTTTTTTACTTTCCATGTTTTTACTACATTACTTTTTTTCATTAAACATTTCCTGTACCTATTGTACTAAACTATTCTAATTCTCCTTCTAAAGTTTTTATTTCTCTCATCAAACTACCATCTTCGTCAACTAATCTGCTTAAGTTACTCAATATGTCTTCTTTTTTTGTTTGTAAAAAAATATATATTTGCTTAAATAACCATTCTTATACTTTTTCCTTGATTTTTTCAGATAATTATTTTTCTTTGTCAAAGTACTTTCTATCATTATGTTCCAGGTCTTCCAATGTGCCATTATATATTGCTTTATTTTTTCTCTACTTTTCTCACATCATATTGCTACTGTAAAATTTTTTTTTTTATATTTTCCTTGAATATCACCTACCATTCAGACCAATTTTTTTTTATAAAATGTTCTAACAGTAATAATCTTTCCATAACTGTATTACTAATATCTTTCCTTCTTCATTCCATGCTTTCCCATTTATCTTTTTTATTCACTTGTCTGTTTTCATATATTCCTTGTTTTCCTTTCAAGATGATCAAAAATCCTGTTTCATCTATCTCCCATTCTCATATAACTAAACCTTCTTATATTATAAAATAATCCATTTCAGTTTATAGTACCCTTTTGTAAGGCCACTTTGTATCAAACTTTTAATTTGCCACATCTTATAACTTTTAACATTCTTTTTTTTTTTATATCATCTCCTTTCTTTTTATGTGTGTCTCTTAAATCACAATGAAAGTTGACTGTTATTATAATATTCATATTTATCACTACATAGTTTAAAATCAGATGAAATAAACTTTCCCTTTCTTTACAATTGTTATAAACATATAATGTTATCATTCTATAGACTTGTTCTTTCCAGTTTAAATCTACAATGTTTAATCTTCTCATTTCTGCATAAGTTATATCTAATATCTTTACTGTATTTCTAATGACTATCCCCAGGATTTAATAAAGCTTACATGGAGCTAATCTCCATGCAAGCATAGTGGTATGGCTCAAACACAGAGATCGGAACCTGTGTGATCCAGTAAACAAGGCTGGGGGTGTGCACGAGCATCCGGCACTATTATAGCATGGATGCAACAGGATAATGCAAATCACCTCATTTGCTGGTGAAAACTATGCAAATGAGGTGAATTTGTGATCCAGCAAATAGACAGGCATCCGTGTTGGAGCCGTGTCTGCAAGAGAAATGTATGCGGTTAGTAACAGTATACATTTCTGCAAAAATCAAAACTGGGACATGACAGCTCAAAGTAAAGCATGTATTATGTTCATTAGGCATGCCAATGGCCAAAACTATGGCAATTGCCATGCCAAAGTGTTTTGAAATTGCAAAAATCAAACTTTTTTTGGCTGATTTCAGCCATTAAGCAGAGTGCAGCGGCACACAAACACAATCATGCAAAAATTTTTTAAAAAATCTGTAAAAAGTCAATTAAATGTGAAACATGAATTTTGCCATTATAGTGGGCAGCATGCAGACTCATAATAACAGGTAATAGTGGTTGCTAAGGACATAGGCTCTGGAGTAGTGGTGTAACTAGGGTATGAACCAGCAGGGGTATATAAATGAGATAACTTTATTGAATAGCAAAATGGGAGACTGTATCTGTGGGCACCTAACCGTGTATGAGCTAAAATGCGGTAGTGTAAGCAGAAGAAGCAGCTGTCACGAAAAGGAGATGTGTCATGCTTGGTTTACCACCATTTAGGTGATGGACACAATGTCGACAGTCTATGTATCGAATGCAGTGCAGCAACTCTTGACAATATAAACGCAAATGCATCGAATGGCAATCCCAATCCCCCTTTTTTGGCCCATGTGTGCACTCATTTTGGATGTAGAGTGGTCAGAAATGTCACATTTGGTGTTCTTTGCAACATTTTGGCCATTTGACATGCAAAACTTTGGGATTTCAACTCCAGCACTGATGGGTTCAACTGCAGTGTATTTGATAACATGGTGGTAAACCGTCATGCTTGGTGTATGCACATTGGAGCTCCCTGGCTCCTATTTTCACTCAGCTAAGCACAGCTAAGCAAGGGTGTGTGTCTGAGGCTGTTTAGCTGTGCTTAGCTGGTTCAAGAATTAATAAGTGTGTTCATCTCCAGTGGAGGGCCCTTTCTGCTCAGCATTATTTCACTAACTCTATGGGATTGTGCAGCAGGCCGCAGAGCTTAAACATAGAAGAAATTGAAAAACAATAAAAGGCAATAGCAGAATGAAGGCCATCAACTAAACATCACTAATAAGGCCTCTGCCACTCACAGTGGCCCATGCAAAACCCTCAATAATATAGCTGGCAGGTGGAAATTATCATAGTCAGCCAATCACATTGGCAGCATCTATAGCACATCAGCATAAAGTATGCAAACACCCCTCAGTCTGTTTTTTTTCCTACACCATTGGAGTACACACTTGGGAATTTTAACTGACTAAATGATAAGGGCTGCTGCTTTGATACATCTCTACATGCTACAGACTGAGGGTGGTGATGAGGATGATGCTGACTACTGTCCTAGACCAAGGAGGAGAAGAGTGTTCAGTTCCAGGGTAACCTTTCAGGGGCTACAAGAGCTGGAGATAGTACAGTGCTACAGGGTGGACAGCGACATACTTCAGAAACTCACTGAGCTCTGCCGGCCTCACCTCAGACTCAGAGCCAACAGAGGGGAATCCATCCCAGTCAAAACAATGGCATGTGTAGCTTTAAGAATACTAGCTACAGCTACTTTCCAAAGACCTACTGGGGACATCATGGGGTCTCACAGGCATCTGCATCCAGGGTACTCCACCAGTTCCTGGATGCATGCTACCATATGCCAGTGAGCACATTTATTTCCCCAGCACCCCTGAGGAGAGGACCAGCAATATGCATCTCTTCAAACATGTAGCAGACTATCCAGAGGTATTGGGTGCCATAGACTGCCCTCATGTCCATACCAAAGCACCACCTGGTGATGATGGTAGAGTGTATGTCAACCGCAAGGGCTATCACTCCATCAACTGCCAGGTTGTATGCAATGGCCAGGGTATTATCATGAATGTGTGTGCTGGCAGCCCTGGCAGCTGTCACGATTCCTACATCTGGCATGTCTCACAGCTGTACCAGGATTTGCCAAGGGGGACATCCCATATGGCCATCTTGTGGGGGATGCTGGCTATGCAATAGAAATGTGGATGATGACACCCATCAGAACTGCACACACGCCCACTGAAGAACGCCATAATGAGACACATGCACAAACTATGAACATTATGTGTGTGTTTGGGATGCTCAAGTCACGTTTCTACTGCCTTGACATATCTGGTGGAACCTTACAGTACTCTCCAGCCACATGTGAGCACATGTTCATAGTATGTGTCATGCTACATGATATGATCCTGCTAAAACAGCTGTGGCAGGAACATCACAGAAGAGGAGCACACAGCCCCTTCTATTGCCAAGGTCTTCACAGGCACAGGGGGACTTGGAAGAGGAACCCCCCCCTGAGCATGCCCCTGTAGGCAGACGTAGGTGTGTCCAGTATGCCCTGGCCTTGGCAAAGAGGCAAAGTATAGCACATACACTGACACCCTAGGGTCCCAGGGACTGACACCTCTCTCCAATTCACACACACACAGAAAAATGGATGCCACACACATCACACTACCAGTACCTTACCACGTAGAGGCTGTGTACTGCATGCATCCAGCAGAGTCAGACTTCAAGCACCATCCCCACAGCTGTTGCAGGCACAAGGTAAGTCACTCTTCTTAACAATAAATGACTGTAGTACATTTTGGTAGCATATCTCAAGTATTGCTGCATGTATGCGAGGGAAAGGGGTGGCCTACCATGACAGCAGCAGACAACTGACAGCTATGTGAGACAACAGGAAATGTTCACCCAATACTGGCTCTCACAGACTATGAAGTAGTCTCCTAGGTGATAAAACCCACTGCAGTGTATGTGGGGAACAAATAACCTGGGAGTTCATAGGTCACATGCATGGATGTTAGTGTTGGGGTCCCATACTCACCCGTCAGCCTCTCCCAGTAAGTCATCCCATAGAAAACCATAAATAAATGTCTGGTAAAGGCCCACAAATAGGGACAATGATGAACTAGTCATTTTACAGACTTACACAGTGATATCACAGCAGGTCTTGCAGTTGCATACAGTCTCTGAAGGGTAGGTAAGTCTGAAACTCAAATGTCTGCCATTAAATTTTAACCTTTGGTCTTCAGTGATATGCCAGTATCCCACAAGACAGGCACAACACTATGCTAAATGGAACTAAAAAGTAAAGGCAACATCTTTACAGCCTGTGTAAATGTGTATAGTTGACAGGCATGGCCCCCAACACACCCATGTCCCCATAGAAATGCAGTTACATGTATGTTTGTAGGGTAATAGCAGCAGAGCACACACATTCCCAGGGCTATCCCAATCAATGTGATAAGTTGTTGCACATCCACAATATGCCGGGGTCAATGAGCTATATATATGTGTGGTTAATACTGTAGGAAGTGGGCAGCACTTACTCTTCTCTGTTGTTTCTTAGTGGCCTAGGTACAGTACTGTGGTTGACAGGGTCCATGTTCCAAGACTTTCTGTCCCAACTATTGTGCATGCCAGCTACACCTACAGTAGGACCTGTACACACTGTCTAATAGTCAATATCCATTACTGCAGGAAAGATGGAGAAGTCAGGGACAGGAGGCCACTCATATGGACAGTACAAAGCTCAGAGTAACCTACACAGTTATTTGCATACATCTCAAATGTACAGATTCTTGCAGAATGTCCAGAGATTTGCATCATAATTTTGCTGTTTTTTATGACATTGTGGTTTTCTGGCAAATCATTAAAGACTAAAGTCAGAAAATAATGAACAGATTCTAGTTTCAGTATTCATGTCCTTTAGAAAAATGCATGCTAATGCAAAACCTGTTATTGTAACAGCTATCTAGGTTTGTAAGGGCAATATTTCAAACCTGTCCCTATTTTTGGCCCTTTGTTCCCCAATTATTTATGGTTTTAACCAGATTTCTGGCTCTAACAGGTTGAGAGGTATGGTGCCTAGTAGGACAGCAGGTACCTGAAAGTTAGTGTACTGCAAGGTTATAAATGGCTACACCTTACTGTGTCAGTACTGACAAGTCACTTGCCACCATCCACACCCCTGAAATCACAGGCTGTCACTGAAAGGCCACAGGTATGCCACATATATCTGTTCTGCTTGCCCTAATATTGCATTTGCCTGCCAAACTATTTGCAAAACAAGAAAGGTTCATATCAAAACATCAATGGCAGACAGTGGACAAGCAGATGTCATACTCATAAGAAAAAACAAGCAAATACCAAACTGGTTCCCAACTGTCTGTGTTTGGCAGAGCATTATTAACACCCTGTCCCCATGTGTGGGCCTGTGTCTGACTGTCATATATGGGCCTGTCCAGATGTCAATCTGTGACAGGTTGACAGCTAGGCCCAACATGTAACCTCATAATTACAAAGCAACACAAACCGTCTGAGGACCACAGCAGATGTAGTGGTGCAATGATGGACAACCTGCTGAATAGATATACTTAGAGATGTGAAGCCCATAACCCTGTGTGTGATGTTAAGGCATCTACCATGCTAACACCAGAAATATAAATACATAACAGCAGCCATTGTGGGCAAAGTCTGTGACTGGACTACAAAAGGACAAAGAGGCACACATAAGGGGAAAGGGGAACCACTGGCAAGAAAAATGGAAAATGTGCACATCAGAACAAATTGTGCAGTAACATAGGTACCCTGCAGGGTATGGAGTCAGTAAACACATGATAACTCCACAAACCTGCACACCACAGAACATGCATAGTCCACACACCAGTGTCTCACAACCACTAAGGCCTTACCATAAACCAAACATATTACTCATAGGAGACTCCATCGTGAGACACACAGATGTGCCTCCTACCAGTCTGGATAAGGTGAAAGTCATGCTTACTTGTCTGTCAGGGGCCAGAATCCGCCATATCATATGTCAGACTTGGCAGTAACCAACATGATTAACCACTGCTGCACCGCTATGGTGTTATCCTCCCTGGCAAGATCCAGCAGAAAAGTGGTCACGTTCGATATCACCATCTCTCCTGATCCCCCTCTAGTCATGTTTAAATGAAAATGTCTCCCAAGCTGATCTCATCCACCAGAGGAATGGTATAAACAGCTGAACAGCCCCCTACCCCACTGGAGGAATAGGCACCAATGTCTAAATGTACACAAAGGTACTATACCAGGATATATATATATATATATATATATATATACAGATGCATGGAATCAAGAATACCTGACAGGACAACATCATCATTCACAAGGGAGAAACATCTGCAATAAAGGAACTATATAGCAAAAATATGACATTGCTGTCCAGGACTGAGAAGGAGCAGGTGCCCAATTGGAAGTAATCACTCTTTAGCTTTAACAAACAAATAAGAGCACCCCTGACATCCCTTAAAGGTATCTCCAAGTCATAATTCCCCATATCTAACACAGACAATCATAAGGCCTTCCTCACATATGTCTGCATTCCCAAAGAAAGCTCCCAGATCTGTGCAGAACTGGTCGTCAAGAACACCACATACACAAATGCTGTAGATATATAGCAAATATACTGGCTGACAGATTCAGCTGAAATGTCTCCCCTCTGCCCCCCATCAGGAAAGCAGGACATCCCCAGTAGCTGACCACCCAACCCTTATTACTAAGGAAACAGGGCATCACTGCCCTCTCAAAGCCAAGAAGACAGCCTCCATAGGACGTGAATACATCCCAGGCTGCAACTTACATGAACCCAGGCATGAACTGACAGCATCATTATGCACCATATACAACCAAAGCCTGAGTACTGCCTTTGTCACAGCTGAATGATGGACAGCCACTGTCATCCCTGTACAACAAGGAGGAGTGTTCACCAATCCAGGAAGTTAAAGAACCATCAGCCTAACTAGCCTGATATACAAGACCATGCAATGGATTATCATGAACCTCATTAACAGGGACATTGGCAAACTCCAAATACTTGACCCCACACTGTCTGCTTTTCTCAAGGTGAGGTATGTCAGTGAATTCTGGATGACATCCCTGAGACAGCTAACAAAGGCATGGATGAGTGAAAGATGGTGCACTCCAGCCGCCTTGACTTGGCCAAAGCCTTACACACTGTTCCCCACTTGCCTATAGTACATGAACTCTGTCAACTAAGCAGCAATCCATATGTTACCAGTTAGGTAGCAAACTGTTTCTTTGATAGAACCCACATAATCATAATAGGGGTAGCCAACTCAAACAGTACACCTGTAATGAGTGGCATACCATAGGGATCGGTTTGGGGGCCTCTGGAATACAGGATATACTTCCCTGAGGTGCTGGCCAAAAACACTGGCCTATGGCTGACCAAGTTGGCAGATGACTGCAAGTTGGGAACAGTCATCAATACCCAAAGTGATGTGGACATCCTACAACAGGGTCTCACCAAAAAAAATGACTGCTGCTAGAAACATGGCCTCAAGCTGAATGCCTGCAATTGCACTATCACCCCCATTGTAAGACTGATGTCCCCACATATTGTCACATTAACAACAATGTCCTACATACACAGTCAGTACTGAGGCATTTGACCACCCAGGTTGATAGCAACCTGAAGTCTGTGCACATGTTACTTCTGTTGTACAGAAAGCTTCATAGATGTGCCAACTCAAACATAAGAGTATCTCATCCAGGGACAAAGAGGTCATAAGATTTATGTATTCTAAGCTTATAAAGTCAACTATATTGTACAACGCCCACTTCGGTATGTACCTCACAAAGCACATGCAGCAGCTGGAGAGACCAAAGAGGTTCCTCACTGGGAGATTCCAGGACCCCAAGCACCTACCCTACACAGGCTAACAGCACTGCCTCTCTACTCAGTTCCATACAGACTCCTCAGAGTTGACCTCTGTCTGTCATACAAAGCAATCCAGACCCTGCCTTGATGGGACTATTGCACATCTGGAAGACAAGGCCCACTTGAACAACCTGTAGGTGCACCATCAAACTGGTCTGTGATATCAATAGGGCTTCTTGGTGTGACAGATACATGTCCCACAGACTATCCCATCTGTAGAATACACTCCCTGTCCACATCAAGGCAAGTTCCTCAATACCCCTTGTGGAGTGCTCCCTGTATAAGTGCATGGGAAACAGAGAATACAGTCCTGTGATTCTACCCGTGTCCCTCCTGGACAGGGCCTCTGGGTGCTGACATGTCTTAACATGGGCTACACTATCATCTGCGAGGGTTATAAGGGCTTCAGGGCCAATAGCCTAGTAACCTCATATCAACCAATTACCCTATAAACAAATGTCTGCCAGTGGTTCACCACATTACTCTGTACTGCTCTGCCACTGACATAGCTGGAAGTCACAGTGCTATGTGGAATATACCACACATATAATGGACATCTGTGCTCAGTAGAATGCACTCTGTACCCAAACCAGGATATAGCTTTTCAATTAAGAAGAATATTACACAAGCCAGAAATCCCCAGCCAGTATATCACTGATGTGCTGCACTGTTTACACAGCTTCATCAGTCAATCGGCTGTAGCTACACCGCTTAACCAGCAGGATTGGGCAAGAATGTCTATAGTCTGGCTCACAATTTTGGCCTGTGCATCATACATCTTGCATCTTGTATTTCTCAGGTACTTCACTGTGATGATATGAGGATATGTGTCAATAATGAATGACACAATACATTTCAGTGTCAGACATCATATATGTCAGAAGATGTCTGGTAAAACAAACCCTGTTACTCTAGCAACTTTCTATGTTAATAAGAGCAATATTTACTGTATCTCACTATGTCTGGGCCATTGTCCCCCTATTTTGGCAGGCTATCTCCAGATTTCTTGCACTAACAGGTTGACAGTTATGGCTGTAGCAGGCAAAACCCTGGACTGGAGTACAACTATCTCTGGAATGGAGTCTCACTCTTACTATAGAAAGTCATACTGGGCATGCTCATACACTTAACGAATCACAGCCCCATGTCTAAACCCACATTGAAGTATATAACTGTATTGTGCATATATGTATTTGCATACAGACAGCTATGTGCACCTTAACTGTCTCTACCCACACCTGTCAGACAGGATTATCCTCAGCTAGCTGCAGGTGGCCTATATGTGATACATCTGCATCTGTTGTGTGTGATACACAGACATATATATGGGTAGCATATAAGAATATTTCAAGCATACACACACATAGACATGGGGAAGAGAGAGAGAGACAGATAGCGATAGAGAGATAGAGAGACACAGGGAGACACACACAGCGAGTGAGTCATAGACAGGAATCCATGAAAGGCATAGAGTGATGTCCTGCTGTGGACAGTTGCATACCAGTTATAACCAGTCACATTTGCCAGCATGAAGGTGAGCCCCATTGTGTAATAGTACTGAGGGAGGGGGTCATAATATCACATCACCCACCTTTGTGTACGTGTGTGTTTGTAGGTTAAAGTATTATTAGGCCTTTCCCACTCAATACACATCCCAAAATCCTACTGTACAAGATCTGCTGATGCCATTCTCCTTAGCAGTACCTGTATGCACTCTTCATCCCTATAAGCTTTGTGGTGCATGCAATAACTGTGTAATACTATAATACAAATAATTAGATAGATATGAGTTCTAATCTCAATACTGACAACTATAGTACTGTGTGTGTTTGTGTGTGAAGCATATCCCCTGTGGCTGTTGTGTGTGCTGGTTATACCATTTTTAGGCCTGTTGACCCCCTCTCCATGGCATTACTTTAAAAAGCCAGTGAATGGCATCTGCCTTACGTGCACCATGGTAAACTATACAGCCCATACCAGTTATCTATACAGATGTACATGAAATATCCAGATGTTTACAACCTATATGTTGTCTGTGTTCTGTAACAATGGTCATTTATGAGAAATCATTATCAAATATGTCACAGTTACCATAGTGACAGACATGTCAGCATCAGACTTCCAACCTGTTTAAAACATCATGTTAATACAAAGTCTGTTACACTATCACTTGTCCAAGTTTGTAAGAGCAATATATGAGACCATTCACTGTTTTGGGTGGTTTATCCCACCATCAATGAAAGCATTCCCAAGATTACTTATAAGAGGTATTAAGTTATGTCCCAGACATATAATCTCTGTGGTGCATGTAATGTGTCTGTAGCACTATAGTACATACAAGAGGATATGTATGGTTACTAATCTGTCTATTGGCAACTGTGCATGTGTTTCTGTACGCATATTCCCTGTGGCTCTCTATGATGGCTATACCATTTTGTGTGCCTCTTCCACCCTAAGTCCCCCATTGCCAACCTAGTTTCAGCCCCTACAGATGTCATCCACCTTACAAGCACAGTTACAGAGTTTCTAACATAAAGACACTGTGGTGTATGCAATAGTGATATCACTGTGCATTGTACATAAATAAATAGGTAGGTCATCTAATATGAGAAGTGTCAACTCTGTGTGCATGTGTGTTTCAATGCATGTCAACATGCAGCAGTGTGTGTGTGTTTCAGATGGCTCTATCATGTTAAGGGCCTCTGAACCCAGCAATGGAAATCCTAACAGCCCCTGCAATTGTCACCCACTTGAATAGTAGTGGCAGAGACTGCAACACTACATTATCACTGTGGTGTTTGTGTTATGTATATAGCACTATCGTTTGTACAACTGGGCAGGTAGAGGTTGTGCTCAGCTCTTCAACAGCTGTCCCATGTACAAGACTATGACTATGTGTCCACTACCAGTGCAAGAGGTCAGACTCTCATATGAGATAGCAGACATACATGCTGGTGATTGTCAGGTTAGGCTAACACAGGCTGACCTGTGTCAGGAATACACTCCCAAAACCTGTCAAACACAGTACCATGCATACCCTCATCAACTGCATCAAGGTTGAGTGGATGCTGATAGGTGAATCTGTTGGGGTTAAAGTAATGGGTAGGCCTGTGAGGGACCTAGTGCCAGTACTCAAGTAACCTCATCGGTATGTATGAGCCTGTGGTACTACAGAACACCCAGGTGACATGTATGAAGGTTAGCTGGCAGTATCAAGTGGTATGTATGCAAGGTCACACTGTCTGCTCCCATTGTCCGTCATGCACTGTTGCATGTACACACACCTGATAAACATGTACATATACAGCTGTACCTTGGTTATTAAAAGGTCACTGTGTTCCCACTTTGCCAGACTCATCATTGGTAATGTCAGCAGGCCCACAGCCTGCAGGCACACTGACCCCTGGAACACAAAGAGAATACAGTATTTGAGACTACAGTCAGTATGCAGTATTAATGGGAATAATGCACCATGGATAAAAAGGTACATACACTTCAATGTGTACATATAACAATTGCCAGCAGACAGCACCTTACACAGCATTACATTACACTGTACTATATTCACCTTGCACATCAGCCCCATATTAGCATGTCCCTGCATCGATGGTATGGATTACAGGGATATGGCACAGGTATCATCACATGCACAGGGTGTGGTGTGAGTTTGCCAGTGGCCTAGGCTGGGCAATATGCTTGACATTGTGTGTGTGTGTGTGTGTGTGTGTGTGTGTGTGTGTGTGTGTGTGTGTGTGTGTGTGTGTGTGTGTGTGTGTGTGAGTCTGGAGGGATGGTGTTCAACTGGGCCATGCAGAGGAGCTGTGCGTGTCTGGTGGTGACCTGCCTGTGATAGACATATGTGAGTGTTTGTATGCACAGAGTCAAGCCATGTGGTTGCCCTACACAGGGGTATGTTGGATAGCTGTGGTCCATACAATGCAGGATGTACAGTTCACCATCTCCAGCCATGGACATGGGAATTGGTTATGCCAGGAGCCTCACTGGCACCATCAGGCCCAAGGCTCATCATTGGTAATGTCAGCAGGCCCACAGCCTGCAGGCACACTGACCCCTGGAACACAAAGAGAATACAGTATTTGAGACTACAGTCAGTATGCAGTATTAATGGGAATAATGCACCATGGATAGAAAGGGAATAATGCACAATGGACCCCCAAACCCCATGGAAATATTCAAAACATTATGACAATTATGGTTATGCCAGGAGCCTCACTGGCACCATCAGGCCCAAGGCCAGATGCAGTACTACTCCCTGATGGTGACTGCTGTCTGCTGGATCCATGTCCCTGACAGGACCGGCCAGGACAACATTCCCATGGCCTGCAGTGGTGTGGTATGGACAGCACCCTCCCTTTGGTAGTGCTGGTGGTAGAGTCTATATTATGTGATTGAAGAAACTCTTCTTCGAACACATAATAATCGAGATATATACAGTGAATGCTGTAAACTGCAAATGGTCACATCCTCTAATCTTTTCCTCAGGGAAAAAAATCACGTGTCCTTAAAATAACACCCCCACTAACTAAATATACCAACTCCGAGATCACTCTACATTGAAGAAAAGGCAATGCCTGATAATGGCCAACTGAATTTTTTCCCGGGTATATGTGTCAATTATTATGTGTTCGAAGAAGAGATTCTTTGATCACATATTATAGACTCGTACTGGTACTGCCACTACAGCAATATGAATGTGCATGGCCACGTGAACTCTCAGCTGATCTTGTTGCTGACCTACATCCACATGGCCGACACCCTACTCCCACCACATGCTCAAGCACAGACATTGCACGGTCGAGCAATAACAATGTCTCACCACACCAACTATCCATGACATCAGCTTAATAACATGTGGCATCACCAAGGCCATGAAGGTCATCACGCATGGCAGGAAGTGCTGTCTTCATGACCCTGAGCATCTGTCTGGTGTTGCATTCAGAATGTGCCTGTGCCTCTATGACAGACTGAAACATGCATCTGGTGATACCTGCTGTGACACTTGCGACAGGGTCTTGATGGGCAGCAGTCCTCCTTTGAGCAGCCATGTCCATCTGCCTGTGTGGGACCTCATCTGTTCTCTGGCTCTGGCTAGTGTCTACACTCATGCTTGACACAGTCAACACACTAGCCTGTTCAATGCCAGCACCCTCCAACTGTCCATTATCTGTGGCTGCTGGGGACTGGGTATGTGGGGGCATACTGACTGTGTGCGGGGACACTGTGGGTGAAAGTGGCATGCCAACCAATGGCACAGATTCAGCCAATGACAACCTCACCTGTGCCTCACTATGACCACCATCATCATCAGAGTCTGCTAAGACACTGACATCAGGTTGAGAGGGGGAGAGACCCCCAAACCCCATGTTCACCAGTGAGGGGAAGACAACATATGTAAATTAAAGCCTGCACTATAATGTGTGCTTATACACACACACACACACACACACACACACACACACACACACACACGTACGTGCATGCATGCATGCACACACACCGACAGACACACACACACAAACGTAGACACACATATGCACACAGACACACACACACACAAACGCACATAAACACACACACACACACACACACACACACACACATGCACACAGACACATACAGGTAAGGTCGCACAAAGGCATTATACAAACCACGCAATTTCTGAATGATGACATTCACAACATACAATCAGACCACAACAGACTCACGCTGGACAGGCTCTCAACAACATGCTGTGCAGCTATGTCCACTTAATGTTGCTACTAATATACACCTCTGAGATACGTGAGGAGTGGTAGTATGTGATGGACCTCCACCTAACACATGCTGCACCTGTGTACACAATATTGATGTACCCCTGTATAGCACAGTGGCAACACTTACAGAAAAATATTTGCCAATATGTTACAGCTCCTTTGAGTAGGCTCCTGTAATGACCACTATGCTGCAATGCAGTTAACCCTACCACAAGTCAACATGCACATATTGAAATATGGCTAAGAGTAACAGTTGTGTGCATGGAACAATGCATGTTCTTAACATGCCTGGGGTATTGGTGAGCCACAAAATGACATTTCCATACTCACCAGCTTCAGGCAGCTGTTCTATAGCCAGACAAGAGGGACCTATGTAGTTGTGGGGGAGAGGTATTGTCAGCACACTTAAATGTGGCATTAGTACAGGATAAATGATGCATTTTGAACATGTACAGTACAAGTTCTGATACTACACAATCTGCTGTCATTCACAACAAATGTGCACTTGTATGCATTATAAAATCCCCACCCACAAATGTAGTTTGATATGACATATGCATCCAGATATTCCAAGTATGCCAGTAAGAATGATATAGTATTGAAGTGATGCCCACTGGGGCCTTACCTGGATGTTCCTCGCCTGTTGACTGTGTGCCACCCACCTCCATGGTATACAATTGCATGGTTTCCTGGGGTGCAATGACTGACCCAAGGATGGTGAGGAACTCCTCTGTTGGTGTAAGTGGGGGTTGCATAGTAAGACACCCACTTGTGGTTTACCAGTCCCTGGCCACAGTTGTAGCACTTTGCCGGGCATGGTGGATTAGGTCAGTGGGTTTGAGCCTGACCTGTGCATATGTTCTGAAATGATGGCCTAGATAGTTCACAGTGGCCACTAGGTCTGACCACAGGGTGGACTGCTGTTGCAGCTGATGCCTCCCCCTCCCAAACATGACTGTGTAATGCAGTCTTATAGCATCTACAATTGCTGCAGTCTCAGCATCTGAAAATGGTTGCTATTGCTGTCGAGACATTCCACCTGAAAGACATGAACAGGGTAAACACATCACAGGACCTCATACATTGGCCACCATTATGTACAGATCCTGAACATCCACATTTGCTAGCACTATCCACCACTAACACCCACATCATAACCCTGCCATCTATCATCACAGTATGTGCGTGGGTAGTCTCACCATGCTGGCATTACAGCATGCATTGCACTCCTGACCCTGATGCTTCATGTTCCCCCCAATGAGGACCACTATTGTGCATAACCGTAATTCATTATTCACATCAGATGGCACATGCAGCAGCTGAGGACATCACAGAAGTTGCCTACGAGGTCATGCAAGCCCATCAGACATCTACCATACACTTATAGGCTATGAGGCCAACTGTCTACCCAGTGTCATACATACCCCTCAAGAGTTACCTCATTCTGGCATGCCAGGCAATCACACACTCCACATTGCTGGGACTGCTGCATGAGTGCAGGTCATGGTCCACTCTGTTAACAAACACACACACACACACACACACACACACACACACACACACACACACACACACACACACACACACACACACGCACACACACACACATACACACACAGCCTCCACCTGCTGAAAGACCTGGGCTGGCCTTGTTGGCAGCTTGGATGTGTGTCACACACATTCACCCTGTGGGCGAATGGCCACCCTGTCCACATCGAGCAGAGTAGCTACCTACACCTTTGCTGACGTAACATGGTCAACTGGATGGTTAATGGCACATCCGCCCTTGGGATGCCGCTAGTGTCCCTGTTGTTTGGGGACATCAGCTGCTGCCTTGCATACACATGCACTAACATGTGGCTTAGGGATATGGATGCTGAGGTCCCACAGCCGAGTAACCTAGTATGGTACGTGTAATACCATAAGTGGCCTCTCTGCTGTGACAAACAATGTTGTTATGTGTCCACACACATCATTGCCATCAACTGCTGGTTGTCCCCTATGGGCAGCATTACAATACCATGAATTCAAGCCTATAAACCACAAACAGGTGAGTGCTCCTACAGGTGCATGTGGACATTCCAGGAACATCTGAGCTACACAATAACTGAGGTTGAGTGACCTCCTCATAGGTGACTGACATCTTCAGAGCCCAGATGTTTGTGAAATGCATGCATGTGCCTAAGAGATGTAGACCCCCTGACAGGCAAATGTGTATTTCCACACACCAGTTGAACAATACAGGATGTTTGTCCACATAGTTTGGGGAATGTGTCTGTGGCATGCCAGACCCCTGGGGGCCCACTGATGGTACCTGGTATCTGGTACTATATCCATTCCCTTGCTTTGTATGCTAAGTATGCACGCACTGCTGCTGACCCATTCCCAGCATCCACCAACTACTACTACCTATAACTTGCTGTCCTGTTGCAGGTATGGTAGCCATAGGTGTGAGACAATGAGATACTGGTGTGGAGTACAAACTCACCTAGGCAGAGTATGTCAGGAATGGTCATGGAGACATGGACAATCTGTGAAATAACCCTATATGACATTATCGGACTGAGAAGGGCTCACTGATGGTACATGATGTGATATGCCACCTGTATCCACCAGTACGTTCTGTCAGTGTGTCACCCCTGCACTGGCCCAATCATCAGGAAACAGTCAAAAATGGCCAACATGCAGGTGATAAAACCACAAAACAAGACAAATAGAACTAAATAATGCCATAAAAATGGCTATTGTAGTTTTATTATCTATACCAGTTTCGGTAAAACATCATTCCTCAGTGAAATACCTTCACACAATGAAACTCCTTCTTCCATAAATAGACCCATCCACCAATGAGAAAGACAGCCCCACACAAACAGAAATTAACAGCAACACTTCCTTCAATTAAGTAGAAATAAATGATAATAATGAAGAATATATACATTCAGTAGAAATAAATAATAATAATTAGGAATGCATACAGGAAAAAGGTTAAGCACTATAAATGATCATTTAGTCCGGGTGGGAAAAGCCCCCCTAGCTTAATAATCCAAAATTTTTCTTTCCTATTCAGAATGCTATGCCATCCCTGCATGTTATTCCTGTTACCAGCAATTCTATCAATTATCAAAAAATGAAATTCTGCATTCGTATGCGTCAGGCAGTGCCCATATAAAGCATTCATGTCACGTTTATTGCGTATGTCACTATGATGTTCTGACATATGCATTCTGACTGGACGAGATGTCTGACCAACATGAAAACCCGAACATTTACAGGTAGCCAAGTAGACAATCCAGTCAGTTCCACAATTCCCAAAAAATTTTATGTCATACACTTTACTGGTGTTTTTGCTAGTGAATTGTTTGAGTTTGCTCACATATCGGCATGAAGAGCAATGTCCACAAGGAAAGTGCCAAAAAGAGTATCCCCAGACAGGGTGAGTTGTTGGTATATAGCACCCCCACTACTAGTATGTTTAAAATGGGAAAAGTGGGAACCCAACATTTTACCTTTCCTGAATGAAAATTGACACCTCATCCCTAATATTGGTCGCAAACTGTCATCGCCAAAAGGATATTCCAGTGTTTGTGAATAGTGTCCTAGATAATATTGGTGTTTCTCCCATACATTGTTATGAACCTGATGGTATCACTGGTGTCTACACTAGTTTTGGCCTTATATTCCCATAGGCACATCCTGTCTTGATTACTAGCCCAATTACTGGCAGAGATAATGTCAAAGTCCCTGTATCCCCTATTCCGAAATCTATGACAGAGGTCCTGCTGGGAAGAGTCATGCTCCTCTTGAGTGGAGCTAATTCTCTTCATATGAAGAAACTGGGATTTTGGGACGTTGCGGATGGTATGGCTAGCGTGTAAGTTGGTAGCGTGAAGCAAATTGTTATATTGAGGGTATTTCCAAAAAACTTTAGTACTCAGAGTATTGTCTAGGTTTCTCCAGATAGTAACATCCAAAAAATTAATTTTGTTACTATCCGAGTTAAGAGTGAACTCAATACCCCACTTATTGTCATTAAGGTATTGGACAACCTCAAGAAGGAAACCCATATCCGCCCACCATACCATCCAGCAATTATCCAGATATCTCCGCCAGATGTCAGTTTCATCAATGTATATGTTATGAGAGGAATCATATATTAGTTGCTCTTCCAAAAAGGCCATGAACAAATCTGCATAGATCGGTGCAAATGATGCACCCATCACGGTGCCCTGAATCTGCCTATAACATTCCCTTTGAAAATAGGAGACATTTTGATTCAGCACATGCTCCACCATACATAAACGTAAAGTAATAAATCCAGCTGGATATACTGAGTGTCCGACAACATTTTCAAAAACTGTGTAGTGTCTTGTATGCATGCCCTGATTAGATTCAAAAGGGGTTTTGGATATTGGGTCAAAAAAGCCGAGAGAGGTTTGGTCAATGAACCTATCCCCGAAATAATGGGCCGGCCAGGTGGTTTGTTCAAAGATTTGTGAATTTTGGGCAAAAGGTACATACTTTGCTTCTGGGGATCCCTAACAGTTAGATGGGATTTGACCATATCTGTAATAATACCCTCATCCATACCTTTACTCAAAAAGGAATCAATGTCTTTCTTAAAATTGAGTGTGGGATCCGAAGGCATAGCCATATAGTGATGTGGGTTGGACAACTGTCCCTTACCCTCGTCAAGATAATAATCCATGTCCAATATGACTACTGCCCCTCCCTTATCTGCAGGTACAATGACCATCCTATGATTGTCCTTAAGCTCTTGTAAAGCTTTACTTTCCCCAATGATTAGATTATTACCCAATACCAAAGACTCACCAGTGTTGAAGTGTAAATCTTTGAGCACAGCCTGTAAAAAGATGGACATATGTTTATTCATCGGTGGCTGGAAATTAGACTTAAGGAATCTGAACTCAGTAGATCTTTGAGAATTATCGCCCGAAAAAAACAATTTCAGGTTAAGTCTATGGCAAAAATCATATAAGTGAGATACCATACAAGTTTCATCCACAAAAAAGCCGGGCACAAAGTTCAAGCCTTTATTGAGGAGCTGCTTCTGCTCTTCTGTTAAAATTGAAGTGGAAATATTCAAAACATTATGACAATTATGACAATTGTTAACTAATGTGTCATTAAAGTCTGTAATAGTCCCTCCACTGTAACTATTCCTATTCCTATTCCTGTGTTTCCTGCAACCTTGCCTCCCACTACATCTAAAGGGTGATTCACATTGCGTTGTTTTTTGGGGGTAGGTGATTCCCGCATGCTGGCACTATTAATGTCAGTGACTGAAGAATCCTCAGCCAAGGTACTGCTATAATATGTATCTGTCCTTTTTAAAATGGATCTGGGTCTCTTCCTACTGATTTCCCCAACCGGTCTACTGGTCTCAGCAAATTTCACATTTTTGGACACCTCAAAAGGTTTTTCCCTATGATAGTCCATTACATCCCTATTGAATTTTCATATTTTTTTATCTCGTGTTTGTTTCTCAAAAGTAAGAAGCTCCTTTGATAACTTGTTCAGACAAACAGCATATTGAGGTCTACCGTCATATATTTTGGATTCTTCACAAAGAATTTTTACTTCCGCAATGTTTGTGTCAATCATACACTCATAATATGAGCTCAGGATGTGTACAAAGGACATGGAAGCCTGCTGGAGTGCCAGGTTCCAATCCTTAAGTAACTCATCATCCATCTTGCCAACTAAGGGCTGAATATGAACCCTGAGTCCTCTGGGCATAATGTCCTTGATCTGATAGGCTCTGAAAAGCTTCAGATGCCAAATATTCATTCTGAGGGTTTTCATCCCCCTACCAAGCTTGTTGAATGCCAGATTGCAGCCGTCAGCTGGATCCATATTAGGAGCATCCTTGTCAATGCCATTCTCATTAAAAATCCCAAACACTCATGTCATTTTTATCGGCACATAGGCCATTGAAATTAGTTTCAAGATCCATGACAATAAGCTTACAATCTAACCAAATAATATTCCAGCGGAAAACAGTAAACCAGGATTCCACCAGAGGCTCAGTAAACTGTCTGAACAATGCCACCAAAGGAGACTCTGATACAAACAATAAACAAATATATATTTCCCAAAATCATATAAAGAACCCCCCAAAAAGGGAACACAATATGACAATTCAGTAGGGGAAAGTAATCCCGAACTGGGTAAGAGAATACCCAAAGGAAATTTACTGAGACCAGAATTCCAGATGCAAGTTGGCAAAGGTTGACCATGGGTTCAATACGGAATCATGAAAGGTTAACCATTACCCTCAATATATTGTTATCGGAGCCACAAGTGCCTTTCCATTTGGTCAGTTGGTGTAATAAGTGTTAAAAATAATATATGAAAGTATTCCAATCCGATAATGGGATTAATGACCAAAAACACTAGCCTGCCTGAATCAATGGTCCATCCAAAGTATCCACTTAATCACCATGTAGGTTGTCAAAAAATGTGGAAAAACTTTGTGAAACCAAGATAGGTTCAAGTATCAAAAGGCCCAATAGCAGACCCTACTGTTGGTATTATGGTTTGCAGACAGATAGGAATAACACACAATGTATAGACTGGAGGGTTATCAAATGACCATTCCTACTACTAACAAATTCAACTGCCAACCAAATGTAATAATCCTTAATAAATATCCATCACAACTAAAGAAAAGGCGTCCCCCTCACCAACTTCCTATAATAGTAAATTGAACAGTTATTCAGAGATCCAGTGCCTAAATATATATTATAAAAATTGTAGGGACCAAGCCACACTGCTGCTACAAAACAGCCCGTACCAGGGTCGGCACTGATACTGATCCAATCTACCTTTAAATCACTAAGGTCCAAGAAAAAAATGAAAAAAATGCAGTTACATGAAATGGTTCCAAATCCTATACACACCCCTGAAACAATTCCCCCAGAATGGCAAAATGAGAAATTGTTATAGGCAAACAGCATACCATGACATCCTATAAATTGTATTAATATCTACAAATGCTATAAAGATGTTAATATAATGCCAAAAAGAGATCACGTGTGTATTCCATTAAATTAAATAAACAGGGAACACATAACCAAATATGTTATTACATAAACATAACAGTTCAATATAGATCCCTGACCGAGTTATAAAATGTTCCAAGTATTACACCATTATAGTCATTGAAGCCAGATGGTAAAACAGAGTAATATGGAACACATATGTGCAATCACAAATTATGAATCAAGCAACACAAGTCCCCTATTCAGAAATTCCGTTAGATAATTGTTTATGGCCCCATGAAGAAAAAAGGATCCTAATAAAAATAGGACTAGGCATAAATACAACAGAATCATCTATAACCCATAGGCAAGCTGTAGTCCAAAACACATCAAAATCATGATATTGAGTTTTGCCGTATCCAACCTCAAATGGAATTGGAAGATAGCAAAAATGTTATAATGTCAAAATGCCACCAAACAGGAGCCCCAGATACCAGAACAGAATGATGCACCAAGCACAAGTATAACAAATCCTCAGGTTTCCAAATGAACGTTTCCAAACTGCCCCAGTAACTAGTTTCAACACAGTACCCACACACAGCATAAGCAAAAAAAGCTATGTATGTAGATAGTCCTCACAAATGTGATGTCCCAAACAATGTAATAAAACAAACAGGAAAATAATGAAAAGTTCCAAGATGCGGCTTACTTCATCAACTGGTAATTCCAATAACCGCTAGCCTCTAATCAGTATACATACAAGATGGTGTCCATAATGAAACCAACTGCACCACCTACGATTACAATGGACAGCCTAGGCCCAATTCAGCCTGACTGTTAGTTCCAAAATAGTGCTTCCACATTGCCCTTATAAAAAATAAACAAATAATACCTGCACAGAACATAAGCAGCACACGCTTATATTTGTAAATGTTCCTCACACATATAATATCCCAAAGAAGAACAAGCCGGGAAATGTTGAAAATGTCCCAAAAAACAGCTCACCCTGCCATCTTGAAGTTGCAATGGCTGCAAGAAGAAATTCCATGTATAAACAAGATTTAACCCAAATAGAAAATGCTGATGCTTAGTTGAGAAGGAAGTTGATAAAAAATATAAATATGTACATTCCAACAGGTCCGACTGACCTTAATCCAAACAGAAGGACTGAAAAAAACACTGATGTGATGAATCCAAAGTTCACCGATCTTAATGGTGCCAACACCCATCCAACAGCAGAACAGAAGCAGACTGCAAAGTTAAAATGCTCTGCACATACAGCAATGCGCTGCTATACCAAATGAGGAAACAGTCACAAATGGCCAGCATACAGGTGAAATAAGGAACAAAACAAGACAAATAGAACTAAATCATGCCATAAAAATGCCTAATGTAGTTTTATTATCCATAACGGTTTCAGCAAAACAGCCTTTATCAGTGGAATACCTTTACACAATGAAACTCCTTCTTCCATAAATCAACCAAGAAAATGAAATTCTGCATTTGTATACATCAGGCAGTGCCTGTATAAAGCATTTGTGTCACGTTTATTGCGTATGTCACTGCATTGCTCTTCATGCCGATATGTGAGCAAACTCAAACAATTTACTAGCAAAAACACCAGTAGAGTGTATGAAATAAATTTTTTTGGGAATTGTGGAACTGACTGGATTGTCTACTTGGCTACCTGTAAATGTTTGGCTTTATATGTTGGTCAGACATCTCGTCCACTCAGAATACATATGTCAGAACATCATAGTGACATGCACAATAAACGTGACATGAATGCTTTATACAGGCACTGCCTGACGCATACGAATGCAGAATTTCATTTTTTGATAATTGACAGAATTGCTGGTAACAGGAATAGCATGCAGGGATGGCATAGCATTCTGAATAGGAAAGAAAATGTTGGGTTATTAAATGATTATTTATAGTGCTTAACCTTTTTCCTGTATGTATTCCTAATTATTGTTATTATTATTTATTTCTACTTAATGTATATATTCTTAATTATTATCATTTATTTCTACTTAATTGAAGGAAGTGTTGATGTTAATTTGTGTTTGTGGGTGGGGGGGTGTATTTCTCATTGGTGGATGGGTCTATTTATGGAAGAAGGAGTTTCATTGTGCAAAGGGATTCCACTGATGGAGGCTGTTTTACCGAAACCGGTATGGATAATAAAACTACAATAGCCATTTTTATGGCAAGATTTAGTTCATTTGTCTTGTTTTGTGCCTTTTTTCACCTGTATGCTGGCCATTTCTGACTGTTTCCTCATTTGGTACAGCCCTGCATTGCCGTACGTGCAGAGTGTTTTTACTTTCCAATTATCAGGGAGCCTAAATACTCACCACTACCACCAGTGAGAGATGTACACAATGGCATGATGACAAATACATGCTAATTAAAGTACAATTGCCCTTCAGAGCACACAGAGGTCACAGTCAGTATGGGGATCATTTCTCCCTCTCTCTCCACAACCCCAATAACACTCCACAATGGCACACCTATGAGGTTAACATCTCAGCAGAGTGGTCAATCCAAAACATCTGTCACCATCTCTGTCTAATCAGTACTTCAGGTCCCTGGCCAAGTAGCTGCCACACACACTTTGCTATTTGAGTTTTGGATCACACACACACATGCACACACACACACACACACACACATACACACACACACACACACACACACACCACACAAACACGCACACTCCTGTTAAAGTCTGGCACAACTTTATACACACACACACACACACACACACACACACACCACACAAACACGCACACTCCTGTTAAAGTCTGGCACAACTTTGCTACCCATGGGCTCTTCAGCCCATACTTTAAGGTAGTTCTGACTGCCACAATCCATCTCTGTAACAGCTGCTGTAAGGCCCACAATAAAGGGAGACAAATCTTACCGTGTGATGAGCCTATTAGCAAAATGGTAAGTGTGACCAAGACCAAAGCTATTGGAGTGAGCTATACAGTATCACTATGTGCATATGCAAGTACGCTAAGAGCTGACTTTGTGCTAAACATACCTCACACAATGATAAGGTGTAACGATATGTGACAATAACTAATAAAGGAACAAGAGAATACTCTATCAATGCAGTGACTATGCATTTCAGACTCACAGGGATTCATATATGACAACATTGCAGGACAGTCTGCAATACATACAGGAAATGTGTAAAGTACTAGGTGCATAGGTTCATAGGATGATACTAGGCTATTGGCCCAGATGTCCACATAAGCCTAGCCCGGATGTTTGCACATGTCACTTCAAAGTCAGCACCTGCTTCTCCTGTTCAGCTGGGACACAGGTGGGATTCCAGGGGTGTCTTTTGTGTTACTCATGTAGTCATCTAGCTCCTTCTGAAAGAAGGCTAGAAAGGTTCTCTGCTAGACATGGGGAGGGAGTGTATTATTTGAGATACAAATTTATCCCACCAACAAGTACTATTCATGTCACAGACCAGGTGTGGATGTTCTGTGTGGATTGCATGAGTGAAGTTTGTCTTATGGATGTGAATACACTCCAGAAAAGCTGGTTTGGGAATGGCCTTGTTAGCCAGACACGTCACCTATGATCATTCTGTATGACACTGAGTAGAGCGACAGGGCGTTTAGCCTATCTGTATAGGACAGGTGTTGCAGACCCTGAATTGTCATGGTCAGGAACCTCTTTGGTCCCTGCAACTGCTGCATGTGGTTGGCAAGGTAAAGGCCACATGAGCCATTGTACTCAGTAATGGCTCTGATAAGGGAATACAGGAATGCTCTGTCCTCCTGGTTCCTGGATGAAATACCTTTCTTTGTGACATGGGTCATGTAGACAGCCTTCCATACAATGGTGCCACTGCAGTTGGAAACTGTCAGGTTGCTATCAACCTTGGTGCATAAGTCACCTCACACCTGATTGTAAGCTCAGTACATTGTTATTACTGTCATAACCAGTGTAGATGACATGTACCAAAACAGGGATAATGATGCATTCCCTGGCATTCAGTTTGAGGAAATGCTTCTGGCACCAGTCATTAATTTGGGTAAGGGCCTCTTGGAAGATGCTCACATTACTTGGGGGATGTAAGACAGTGGCCAACTTGCAGTCATCTGTAAACCTGGTCAGCCACAGACCACTGGTCTTGTCTTGTACCTCAGAATAGTATATCCCAAACAGTAAAGTCCCCCAGACAGATCCTTGGGGTACACTGCACTTTATGGTTCTAAGTCCCCCAGACAGATCCTTGCGGTACACCGCACTTTAAGGTTCTACTACTAGAGGTGGCTTCCACTACTTTGACTAAGTGGGTACTATCATTGAGCCAGTTAGCTAACCATCTGGTAACATACAGGTTGATGCCTAACTGTGTAGGCTTATGTATTATGGCCAACTGGGGATTATTGTCAGAGGCTTTGGCTAGGTGAAGGTGGGCAGTGTGCACCATATTCCCCTCGTCCATGTGTTTGTTGACCACTTCAAAGAAGTCAACCAGGTTTAACAAGCCTGATCTCCTTTTGACAATACCAAACTGTGTGGGCTCAAGCATTTTCATGTTGCCGATGTCCCTGCTTATAATGTCCTTGATGATGTCTTCTATGGTCTTGCAGATCAGGCTAGTTAGGCTGATGTGTATATGACTGGCTGGATCTGTGGATGCTCCACCTTTGTGTAGAGGGATGCCAGTCGCTGTCCTCCATGCATATGAGATAACACTGGTGCTCAGGTTTGGTTGACTACAGTGTGTAATGGAGCTGAGAGCTCATTCCTGAGTTCATGTAGGATGCAGACAGGGATGTTATCAGGTCCCATGGAGACTTCAGTTTGTTGCCTTTGAGAGGGCATTATGGACCTGCTCCCTGATCATGAGGGGAGGGGGCAGGTGCTGTGCATGTCCTCCTTTACTTTGAGAGGGACAGGGGGGTGAGGTTTTCACTTAACCTGTCTGCAGTAGGTTGGCTATATGTTTGAGGTATGTGTAGGTGGTGTTATTGACCACCAGTACAGAGCAGATTTGGTTGTTGCCTCTGAGAATGCAGACATATGTGAAGAATGCCTTGTGATTGGCCTTGGTGGATGTGTCCAATTTGCACTCAAAGTTAGCCTTAGAGTAATTCATATGTGACCTTATTTGCTTGTTCAGACAAAGGTGAGATTGCTTCCAATTTGGCACCTGCTCATTTTTGGCCCTGTATAGCCAATATTTTCACCTATTATGGAGTTTGTGTATTGCTGCTGTTCACCACAGAGGTTTACTCTACCTTGGGGGAGGTGATTTTGTCCAGTCAGGTATTGCTGAGTCCATACAGCTATCTAGGTGCTCACATAGATGTTGTAGGCTTGGACATAAAGTCTTAACACAGTTAAACACTTTTCCAATTTCAACCTAGTAATTATAATCAAACTAGTAATTATTTCTGTTTCAAGGCAATACAAAAACCTGTAGCTGTAGACATTTATGTCTGTTTGATGCACTGAAACTAAGATTACACATTTTTAAAAGAAGTACAGCTTATTTACCTGATGTTTTGCAACTCATGTCTGTATGTTTGAGCCTTCCAGCTACTACTATTAATACATACATGTGCACAGGTAATACTTGATATACATTTCTGTTCTTTGTCAGTATGGCACACTGTGTTTACACTCCTGCAGCTCATTCATACCTCTTAACCTGTTAGAGTAAGACATCTGGACAAAGGCACATATAAATGGGGGGAAAAGCCCAAAATAGTGACACTTTATAAATATTGCTGTAACACACTTAGACACTAGATAGCAAAGTAGGTTTTGCATTCACAGGAATACTCTGAAGGATATGACATCTGACATTCAAATGTATGCTATTATGTTATGACTTCATCCTTTACTATGAGAATGCAGACATATGTGAAGAATGCCTTGTGATTGGCCTTGGTGGATGTGTCCAATTTGCACTCAAAGTTAGCCTTAGAGTAATTCATATGTGACCTTATTTGCTTGTTCAGACAAAGGTGAGATTGCTTCCAATTTGGCACCTGCTCATTTTTGGCCCTGTATAGCCAATATTTTCACCTATTATGGAGTTTGTGTATTGCTGCTGTTCACCACAGAGGTTTACTCTACCTTGGGGGAGGTGATTTTGTCCAGTCAGGTATTGCTGAGTCCATACAGCTATCTAGGTGCTCACATAGATGTTGTAGGCTTGGACATAAAGTCTTAACACAGTTAAACACTTTTCCAATTTCAACCTAGTAATTATAATCAAACTAGTAATTATTTCTGTTTCAAGGCAATACAAAAACCTGTAGCTGTAGACATTTATGTCTGTTTGATGCACTGAAACTAAGATTACACATTTTTAAAAGAAGTACAGCTTATTTACCTGATGTTTTGCAACTCATGTCTGTATGTTTGAGCCTTCCAGCTACTACTATTAATACATACATGTGCACAGGTAATACTTGATATACATTTCTGTTCTTTGTCAGTATGGCACACTGTGTTTACACTCCTGCAGCTCATTCATACCTCTTAACCTGTTAGAGTAAGACATCTGGACAAAGGCACATATAAATGGGGGGAAAAGCCCAAAATAGTGACACTTTATAAATATTGCTGTAACACACTTAGACACTAGATAGCAAAGTAGGTTTT
The DNA here is from genome assembly GCF_019279795.1 of Protopterus annectens. Lineage (NCBI taxonomy): Eukaryota > Metazoa > Chordata > Ceratodontiformes > Protopteridae > Protopterus > Protopterus annectens. The sequence continues at coordinate 982,536,472 of NC_056731.1, forward strand.
GCATTCACAGGAATACTCTGAAGGATATGACATCTGACATTCAAATGTATGCTATTATGTTATGACTTCATCCTTTACTAATGTGCCAGCGATTTGCTAGACAAAACACAACTGTATGAGAAAAATGACTACAGATATGAACATATGGTCCGTCTGCAAAACTCTGGACAGTTGAAAGATATGAGCTCAGTGTATAACATACAGTTCAACACACACTTCTGTGCTAGGTGTTTACTACGCACATACCCTATATAGATCTCTTACATTTGTAAGACGAGCATATGTATCATAGCAGCATTCACAAGTAACATATGAATATTTACAACATCCCAGGTAGTTGGCCTGGCAGTGTAACAGTCAGTATTGTACAACAGACACTCCAGTAGTAGTCATGTGAGCTGACCTTTGCTGGGGTG